>NC_056739.1:456326305-456411965 GCF_019279795.1 Protopterus annectens
ATATATATATATATATATATACACACACAAATATATATGTGTGTATATGCATCTATCACACATTATATATACATACACATTTTTACACGCACATACTTCACATACACACATTTATACCCAAGTTACACATAGGCATTGAACACATCTGAAGAAAAAGCTAATTTTGAAACTATTTAACCAGTATTTCAATTGCTTGTACTTTTGAAGGGAAAGCACACATATGTATAAATATGCATATAAAATGGCCTCCCTGAAATGCAAGCCTTGCGCACATCTGAACTGACTTAAGTTAGGATAACTAGCAATAAATGACTCCTCCAATGAGTGTGTCTTAAAATTCAACAAATATACTGAAATTTAGTAGTAGGAATGCTGCTTTGCTAAAAATTGGATTATGTGAAATGTGACTATAGTATGGCTGCAGCAGTTAACTGCAAAAGGTTGGGCGTGCTACAAGAAAACATTACTAAGTTATGCAGCAAGAAGGAAGACCTATGCTTAGTGTTCAGTACTTCCCAAAATACATCCCTGTCTGCTGAGGAAATGAGAAGCCAAAATGTCTTCAGCATCTGTGAGGAAAGCTGGAGGGCAAAAGCTTTCACCTTTAATCCAGCTCCTTTTCAGAAATCTCGGAGAGACTTTCCTCTCACTGTTTGTGGGTGTGGGGGACACTACAAACCAAGGGCCGATTGGAATCTCACTGCTGCTGCAGAGAAAGAACAGTTGTATAAAAATCTTACCTTAACTACTGATGTCCTTCTCTTCCATGTTGCAGTATTCTTAGTGTGGGATTCTCTGCCTCAGCCGACCCGAACGTCTGCTCCTAAACAAAAGATTAAGCCTGGCTGCTGTAGGTGTGTGGGACGTGACACGTAGGGCCAAAAACCAGGGACCTTAAGTGTAACGTCTGCATGCACAGACCTCAGAACTTAAACGCCCAGTCAAACAGTCTCAGAGAGCAACAAGAGATGTCAGCCACAGGTGCAAAGTGTCATATGCTGGCTTGTCTCCCCCTGATGTAGGGTAGAGCTTCAGAATTCCCTAAAGATATGTCAGTAGTAAATAAGGGGGATATGTGAATGGGAAGGAATACTGCAACATTGAAGAGAAGGTCATCTAAGGTTATGGTAAGACTTTACACAACTATTCCTATGCTGCAGTATTCTTAGTGTGGGAGAGGACCACTGCTTAGAGGGAAGGGTGGAGGTAGACGTAGCTGATTCCACAAAACCCAGACTGGGCTCTGGAGACCTGATAGTATTTGTAGTGCTTGGTGAAAGTTTGAACTGTGGACTAGGTGGCTGCTTCTAGGTTGGAGGCTGTGCCCAGACCTTTGAGAAAAGCTTTGGTGGTTGCCATGCCCCTGGTAAAGTGAGCCCTTACCCCCTGGGGTAAGTGGTTGCCATGGTGGGAGTAGCAGAAAGAAATTATTTTCCTGATCCAACAGGAAATGGTTTGCTTGGAGACTGCCTTGCCCAGGGCCCTAAGATGGAAGGATACCAACAGTTGGTTAGATTTTCTGAGGGACTTTTTGTTTTGTCTAGGCAGAATCTTGGTTGTCTGTGCACATCCAGGGAATGGAGTACCCTCTGTCATTGGGTGGAGAGAGAAATAAGGTGGGCAGATGAATGGATTGGTTTAGGGACAGTTTGTTGACCACTTTAGGCGTGAAGGCAGGAGTAATGTGTAGGTTCATCCTATCCTTGTGGAAGGTAATATAGCGATAGCAGGCTATAAACGCTTGTAATTCTGACACTCTTCTAGCTGAAGTAAGGGCCACCAGCAGTACAGTCTTCCATGTACACATTTGGTGAGTAGCAGCAATAGCGGGCTCAAAAGGAGCCATTGTTAGTTTTTCCAGAATGAAATTTAGGTCCCAGGAGGGTGAGATGGGTGTTGTTGGTGGTCGGATGTGCAAGACCCCTTTCAGGAATAGTTTGACATCTAGCCTGGAGAGTAAAGGGGATCTAGTGGTAGACAGGCTGAAATTGCTGACAGGTGGACTTTCTGAGGAGTATGAAAGACCAGCCTTAATTAGTTCAGAAACACAGGTAAGGGGCGGGGGCTGCCTGGCAGGTCCCTGTCCTTATGGACACACCCATTTGGAGAATCTCTCCCATTTCATTAAGTAGGATTTTCTAGTAGGCTTCCTGATCTCCCTCAGGACTACAAAGCATGTCCTCTAAGTAGTGGTGTCTGAAAGGGATTAAAAGTTTATCACCCATAGTGTTAGGCCTAACATCTGTAAGTGAGGGTGAATTAGAGCTCCCTTTTGGCGTGAGTAGGTCCACCTTGTGGGGTAACTTGTGGTAATTGCCCTTAGCTAATGAGAGAAGTAGGGCTGCCTTGGCCAGTACGGAGTCACCAGGAAGATTTTTGGTTTGTCCTTCCTGATTTTCAGGATGACTTTCTGAATGATAATAGAAACTGTCCCTTCCATGGAATGCTGAAGGCATCTACGCTCCAGGCAAGTGGAAAGTGATCCTGAGCAGAAGTTTCTCAATTGTCTGTTCAGGGGGAGGCAAACAGATCTACCCAAGGTGTGCCCCACTGGTGGATAATGTCTAAAAAGGTATCCCTGTTCAACATCCACTTGTGCTGTAGGGAGGATGCTCTGTTGGGAATATCTGCTTGATTGTTGTCGTGAGAGTGGATGTATGTTACCTGCAGGGTTAAGCTGTGCTTGGAGGCGAGGTCCCAAATGTGCAATGTTACCTGGTATAGGAGGTGGGCCTTGGTCCCTCCCTGTTTGTTGAGATACCACAGGACTGTGGTGTTGTCTGCGAATATCTGAAGGAGGCCCGATTGAAGGACAGGAAGGAAGGTTTTCAGGGCTACAACAACTTCAGTCATTTCCCTGACAATATGTTTCTTTTGGAGGATAGGACTCCAGGCCTCCTGTACCATGAAACCTTTCATGGGAGCCCTCTACTCTAAGTATGATGCATCTGTATGCATATGCTGGACTGGGAAGGGTAGTTGTAGTAGAAGGCCCAGGCTCAGAAATATTTGTTGGATCCACCACTTTAGTTCTGCTCTAGGGGATTTTGGTGTTGTGACCACACATTTTTCAGGTAACAGTGGAGCTTTCGCGTGTGCATTCTGGCTAGGGGCAGCATCGGGATGTTGGTTGCCATGAGTCCCAGGATTTGCAAGAATTCTTTTCCTATGGAAGTGAGTGGAGAGAGAGAACTTTGTCCCAAGGGAGAAAAGCCCACATCAGGTCTGTTCTGATCCTGCAGCCCAGAAATATTTTGTCCTGCTCTGGGATTAAGGATGACTTTAGGAGGCTGAGGGTGAATCCCAAGGTTTGAAAGTAGGGAAGTGGTAAACCTCAGATTATTTTGAAGGATGTCTTCTGTTTCTGCTAGAATCAGGATGTCATCTATGTAAAGATATATTTGGACACCCTTGGTTCTGCAGAAAGCTATGGCTGGGGCTAGGCATTCTGCAAATACCCTGAGTGGAGTAGACAAACCAAAGGGCAAGGCTGTAAACTGAAAATGAGAAAGTACAGTTGTGTACACTTACCATAAATGCAGATGTTAGTGTATTCACTGTTGCAGTCATCACATTTGGGTTTATCCTGCCAGGGGTAGCCCTCAGTTGGCCCGAATAAGAGAGGCTTAGTATTTCTTCGTCAGTAGTTGTCGCTCCAGGACTGCGGTCAGGTCGTCAGTGGTATAAAATCAGGCAGCTGATGTCATTACATCAGTTTTTCTTGCCCTGTCAGGAACCCCCAATAGGGAGCTAGGTTATGGTGGAAGAACACCACCAGTAGAAATTAAACACCAATATTTCTTTGTAAGGGGGGGGGAGAGAGACAATGGGGATGGAGGGAGGGAAACCAGGACTGCAATAGTGAGTACACTTGAACTTCTACATTTATGTTAAGTGTACACAACAGTATTATGTTCTTCATATTTCACTGTTGCAGTCATCACATTTGGGCTGATTTCCAAAGGTGAACGTCTTCCAAGAGAGAAATTTCAACTCTGCTGAAGCTGCAGGTTCAATGGGGGGCAGGATGAGCTTTTCCAGTACAAAGTTAAGGTCCCAAGCTGGGGTAGGAGCTCTTCTGGGTGGCCTTAAGTTGTTAGCCCCTCTTAGGGAACTCCTTGATGAGGTGGTGTGAAGAGAGGTGGCTCTGTGCTGAAATGAACAGAGATGGCTGAGGCATGAATTTTAATAGAAGAGAAGGACAGACCCCTGTGTAGTAGATCTGCCAGGTAATCCAGGATGACAGGTAGAGACGGCTGTGCTGTTCCGGCTCCCTTAGCCTGGATCCAAGTGCAAAACCTTTCCCAATTACCAGCATAAGATTTTCTAGTGCTGGGGCATCTGGCCTCACGTATAACAGCTAGAACTTGTTCACTTAGGCAGGCAGCTTGAGTAGTGGTCAGGCAATAAGCCAGGCTGCCAGGAAGAGGATCTGCAATTGGGGATGCATGAATTCTCCATTCCTCTGGGTCAGGAGTGTTGGGATTGGAGGTAGGTGTCATGGTGGCAGGGGTGACAGGTGGTGCAGTAGTGGGTACCAGTGCTGGTGTGGCCAGTCTGGGGCAATCAGAATTGCTCTCGGTTTTTCCTCCCTTATTTTTAGCAGTACCCTTGAAATGAGTGGTAGAGGGGGAAATGCATAGACAGAGGTTTACCCACTGGAAGGTTAGAGCATCCACTTTCCAGGCCTTGCTGTGAGGTTCCCTAGTACAATATTTGCTGAGCTAATGATTGGAGTGGGAGGCAAAGAGGTCAACCTTCAGGGTGCCCTATTTCTGGGTTACAAAGGTGAAGGTTCTGTGGTCTAGCTGCCACTCGTACGAGTCTAGCAGGTTTCTGCTTAAGTTGTCTGCCAGAGTTTAGAGAGCCTGGCAGGAATTGTGCTAACAGGTGTAGTTGCATGGCTGAGGCAGTGTGCCAAAGGGTCATGGCGAACCCGCAGAGAGGATAAGAGTGAGTCCGTCCCTACTTGTTGATGTACCACATCACTGTGGTGTTGTCTGTTTTGATCAGAAGAGGCCCTGGGGAGAGTAGGGGTCCGAAAGCTCTCGGGGCGTGCTGAACAGCTAACATCTCTTTTTGGTTGATGTGCAGATGTATTTGATTTGGGCTCCATTGGCCCTGAATGCACTTGCCGTCCAGGTGAGCATCCCAGGCACAGTCTGATGCATCTGTGGTGAGGGTCTGGGCGGCGTGGGGTTGTGAGAAGGGAAGTCCCTTGTTGTGGTTACAGGCTGCTGACCACCAAAGATAATCTTTCCTTAGACAAGGTATCATTGGTATAAGAGTGTCCAGGTCTTGATAGTGCTGACATCAAAGGCTTTTTAGGTACCAATGTAGTTTCCTCATATGCAGTCTGGCATATGGAATGAGCAGACAAACTGAAGAAACTGTTAAAACTCGACTGTTAACTGAAAAACAAACTGCTGGCTCTTCTTATCCACAAAAACACTTCATGTAAAAGTTTTAAAAATTAAAAAAACAATAAAACGAATAAAGTTAGCGCTTTCGTCTTACTCTAGTAAGACTTCAGACAATGTAAAAAATTAATTCGTAATCCTATATACCTGAGTGAATATCACATGGTGTTGGGATACACTTAACAGGGATTCCTGTTTAACAATTATTGCATCTCCTACCATTATTCCTCAGATGGCCGTTCCAATAATTACTACTATTTGTGTCAGAATTGTTGGATGTGGAGGCCGCTTCAGCATACGCATGTTCCAAAGAACTGTAATCAAGTTCACCCATGTCCTGCTCATTAACCTAGAGGGGCCCAATGAGTCTACTTTTAGAACTTAATGAACTCGTGTGGCAAATTAGACTAAATGCCTATAACCCACTGGGTTTGAACGACAAGACTTCACATTAGCTTGTTTATTAAAATTAGAGAGCATTCAGAGATGAAGGTCTGCCTAATTGCAATAAGTACTAATAGTAATTCAGTGTTTCAACTTCTCCAGCAATTGCAATAGTTCAACAGTATAACATATTTTGATAGAATATATATTTGTAGCTTGTTTACATGATACATTTAGTTTTAAACGTTTTATATGAATTATTTCATCAATTTATGTTATATCATACGTGTTGACCACTTCCTTCTATTTTGATAGTTTCAGTATGCTATTTTGATAGTTTCAGTATGATTTTAGTACTTTAACATGGCTTAGTATACCTTTTAAAAGTGTGTCCCAACACTATGTGATATTCACTCAGGTACACAGGATTACCAATTAATTTTTTTACACTGTCTGAAGAAGTCTTACTAGAGTAAGATGAAAGCGCTAACTTTATTCATTTTATTGTTTTTTAATTGTTAAAAGTTTTACATTAAGTGTTTTTGTGGATAAGAAGAGCCAGCAGTTTGTTTTTCAGTTAATATGGAATACGTAGAATGCAAGAGGCCATGAACCGTAGAGCTTGCAGGATTTTCCTTGCGGATAACTGGGTTCTGGTAACTAGTTGAGAGAAGTAGCCTGTCAGGTAGGTTTGTTTTTCTGGAGTAAGGAATGCCATCCGGGATGCTGTGTCCAAGCTTGCTCCCAGGAATACAATTCTTTTGTGGGGGAGACTAGTTTTGATCTCTTTTTGTTGAGCATACCCCAGGGAGGTCAGTAGGTCCTTTACAAAGCTCAGGTGCTGTAGCAGCTTTTCCTGTCTGCCTGAATCAGGCAGTCATCCAAGTATGGGAAAGTTTGGATATTTCTCTGCCTGCAAAAAGCAATGGCGGGAGACAGACATTTTGTGAACACTCTGGGAGCAGTAGATAAGCCAAAGGGAAGCACAGAGAACTGAAAAAGATCCTGCCCTGAAACGTAGATATTTCCTGCATGATTCCATGATTGGGATATGCAGGTACGCCTCTTAGGTCTAGGGTGGCTAACCAGGCATCCTTGGCTAGCATAGGGAGAAGCTGCTGGAGGGTGAGCATTTTGAGTTTCGGTATCACCAGAAAGGTGTTTAGAATGGATAGATAGAGGATGGGGAGCCATGTGCCCTCTTATGGGTACCAGGAGGGGTCTGGAGTAGAAACCCTGTCCCCCTTTGTTCTACTGGAACAGGTTGAGTAGTCCTGATATTGAGCAGGGAAAGTACTTGCTTTTGAGCCTTTGCCCACTGGTTTGGAGGAAGGTCTGGAAACCCACTTGGGGTTGGCAGTGAATGGAAGCAGAATCTGTATCCCTGGGATACAATGTTTAGAACCCATTGGTCCTGAGGAATGGACATCTAGTTTTTTGCATGAAGGGCAAGTTTTCCTCCTAGGAGTGCAAGTAACTGGTAAGGGCTAGGAAGGACAACTGAAAAGTCATTGTGGACGTTTTCCGTAAGGAGGTGGCTTACCACTCCCTGTTTTTGAGGTGGGAGCTTCCAAAATGACATCTAACACCTGCTTACTGAGGGATGCTATTGGAGAGCTCAAGGAATTAGCCAGGCTGCAAGGTTCAGGGTTTGAAGCTGAGGGTGCAGAATCTGGCCCACCTTTTGGGACAGCAGGGAAGGTGTCTGAGGTAGGTGCCATGGATCCAGCAGTATCACAATGCACAAGAGAGGGTACACCAGTGCTGGCAAGGCCAGTCTGGTGCAACCAGTATTGTCCTTGGTTTGTCCTGCTTGATCTTTAGCAGAACCTTCGAGAGAAGAGGCAGAGGGGGAAGGCATAAACTAAGAGGCTTTCCCAGGTAAAGGACGGGGCATTCACTTTCCAAGCTTGACTGTCTGTGGGGAGTCCTTGTGCAGAATTTGTACAACTGGAAGTTCTGAGGGGAGGCAAACAGGTCCATCTCTGAAGTCCCCCATTTTTATTCCTCAAGAGGTTGAATATCCTTGGTTCCAGTTTCCATTAGTGTGGTCCATGAGATTTCTGCTTAGGTCGTCTGCCAGTGAATTTTGCTTGCCTGGCAGGAATTGAGCTTGTAGGTGCACTTGGTAGCTCAGGGCTGTGTTCCACAGAGCCATGGCTAGTCTGCAAAGAGGGTAAGAGTGGGTTCCCCCCTGCTTATTTATATACCACATAACTGTGGTGTTGTCTGTCTTTACCAATAACTGCCCTGGAAGGATATGGTCTTTGAAGGCTGTCAGGGAATTCTGCACAGCAAACATTTTCTTTTTGGTTGATATGCAGGTGCATCTGACTCTGGTTCCATTTGCTCTGAATGCACAGACCTGCCAAGTGAGCCCCCCATGCATAGTCTGATGAGTCTGTAGTTAGGGTTTGGGTGGCAGGGGCTAGATTGAAAGGGAGCCCCTTGTTTAGGTGGTAGGCCTCTGCCCACCAAAGGAACTCTGTCTTTATACAAGGAATGATCGGAATCATTGTCTCCAGGTCCTGAGAATGCTGACACCATAGGCTTTTTAGATACCATTGTAGTTTCCTCATATGCAGTCTTGCATATGGAATTCGTAAGAATGCAAGAGGCCATGAACCCCAAGGCTTGCAGGATTTTCCTTGCAGATAGCTGGGTCTTTGTGGCCAGTAGTCTGAAGTAAGTTGTCAAATACACTTGTTTCTCTGGCGTGAGGTAAGCCATCTGAGAAGTTGTGTTCAAGCTTGCTCCCAGAAATACAATTTGTTGGCAGAGTACTAGATGAGATTTCTTTTTGTTTATGGTGTACCCCAGCGAGGTTATAAGTCTCTTTACAAATGCCAGATGTTTTAATAGCATGTTCTGGCTTTCTGCCTGAAATACATAATCGTCCAGGTATGGGTATATTTGAATGTTTCTCTGCCTGCAAAATGCAATGGCTGGAGCTAGACACTTTGTGAATACCCTTGGCACAGTAGATAAGCCAAAGGGTAGTGCCCAGAACTGAAGCGTAGGTATTTCCTGCAAGTTTCCTTTATTGGAATGTGCAGGTAAGCTTCCTTTAAGTCTAAGGTTGCCAACCAGGCATCTTTGCCTAGCATAGAAAGCAGCTGTTGAAGTGTTAGCATTTTGAATTTTGGGATTACCAAAAAGGTGTTTAGAATAGAGAGGTCCAGGATAGGACGCCAGGAGCTATCTTTTCTGGGTGCCAGGAAGAGTATTGAGTAAAAACTCTGTCCCCTTTCTTCTGCTGGGACAGGCTGAATAGCCCTGATACTTAGAAGAGAGAACCTGCTGCTGAGCCTCTGTCCACTTATTAGGGGGCAGGTCTGGACAACCGTTTGGGGTTGGTAAGGTGTGGAAGTGGAATCTGTATCCTTGAAATACTATTTAAAACCCATTTGTCCTGGGTAACGAGTTCCCAGCTTTTTGCATGCAGGGCAATCTTTCCCCCTAAGGGAGCAGGCAGTTGAGCAGGGCTTGGAGGGTTTAAGGTTAAGTCATTGTGGCATTTTTCCATAGGGGGTGTCTTACTACTTCCAGCTTTGGAAGTGGGAGACCCCACTTCATAAGCCTGTGCGTCTTGAGACTGTAGCCTAGGTGATCTGCTGTTCCTGGGTTTGGACTGGGAAGGCCTGGAAGACGCTAGAAAGGACCAATTCTTAGGCCAATGCCTACTAAATCTGGGAGGCTGTACTTAACTTTTGAAATACTTCTGCTTTGTTGCCAAACAGGTGGTCTTGGTTTAAGGGAGCATCCAGCAATTTAGCCTTAACATAATCTGGCAAAGATTGCTCCTTAAGCCAAGCATGCCTTCTAAGTACAGACCCAGTGACAGCAGCCGTTGGTTTGTCCTGCTTGATCTTTAGCAGAACCTTTGAGAGGTGATCTGCTGTTCCTGGGTTTGGACTGGGAAGGCCTGGAAGACGCTAGAAAGGACCACTTCTTAGGCCAATGCCTACTAAATCTGGGAGGCTGTACCTTAAAGGAAATCTTTGCCCCTAATGGAGCAAACTGGGAGCTCCTGCAAACTGGGAGCCATTATTGAATCCCCAAATTATGTGGATACTCTACAAAAGGGCCTTACAGAAACAGATGCTTGGTGCCAGAGCCATGGGCTCAAGCTCAATGCCAAGAAATGTATTGTTATCCCCTTTGGGAAAAAACATGTATCCATGAATTACCATATAGGTGGCAGTACACTAAACACAGAAAGTGTGATAAGAGACTTAGGGACACAGGTGGACAGTGGTCTCACCTTCGATAACCACATCGCCACAACAGTCAGGAAATCCTTCCATGTGGCACAACTCATCATGAAGGGCTTTTCATCCAGAAAGAAGGAGGTCATTGTCCCACTGTACTCATCCCTTATTAGACCCATTATAGAATACAACGCCCCATTTGGTATGTACCTCTCAAGACATCTGCAACAACTGGAAAGGCCTCAGAAATACCTCACTGAAAGAATCACAGGCCTGAAGCAGATGCCCTACACTGACCGCCTTAAAAAACTCCAGCTATACTCTGTCGCATATCGTCTACTCAGAGGCGATCGCTGCTTAACATACAAGGCCATGTCAAACCCAGAGCTGTTGGACATGCTACACTTAAAGAAATCCCAATCCCTCAGAGCTACACGCTCCAGGGATCTAAACCTTGTCATCACAACAAACAAAACATGCTGGAGGGATAGGTTCCTGACCCAGAGACTCCCCAGACTCTGGAATAGATTGCCCATACATGTCAAGCAGAGTGCCTCTTTGGACCTCTTCAAGAGGAACCTTGACAATTGGATGGGAGAAAGGAAATTCACCCCAGGGATCACGTCAGTCGCCCTGCTAGACAGGGGTCCAGGAAAGTAAATAATGTGGGAAGAAATAGCCAGGGAATTGTTATGGCTAGACTTGTATAGGCCCTAGGGCTGATAGCCTAGTACCAACCTATGAACCTATGAACCTCTAATGAATCAAAACCACATTGCAAAGTATGTATTCCAACTTGTTCAGCAGAATGCATTAAATCCTGTAAATCTTTATTTTCATCACAGTCAGGAATCAACATCATTTTCTGTTTAAGCAATCCAATAATATGCTGCTGATACTTTAACATATGAAACTGGAAGTTTAAGGCCCTAATGGCCAAGGTTGCAGAAGTGTACACCTTCTTACCCCATCTATCCAGCGCCCTGGAATCTCTATCAGAGGGGGTTGGATTTTTGGCAGTAGTAGCCTTAATGCTCTTGGGTCCCTGTGAAATGGTCTCAGGATCCGCAGTAGGATTTTTAAAAAGGAACTTGAGAGAGTCAGGAACCCTGTAAAACCTATCGGGTTTTCTGAGAGCAGGAGGTAGAGAGTCAGGGACCAGGCTAGATTCCGAAAAGGCATCCACAATGTCCTGTACTGGAGGTATAGCTAAAGGCCTGTGTTGGGGCAGGAGTAAGAAATCCCCAAGCCTCTTTTTGGAGTCACAGTAATCCTGGCTTTCCCAGCAAAAATGCTCCCTAAGAGTATGCAAAGGTTTCACCAAAAGAGAAATCCTCTGGAGGGGAAGCAGAGGGATTGGAGTCCTCTGCATCAGAATCCTTATAGGTAGATAAGGGTAAATCCTGGTCATCAGTGGAAACGGAGTCCTGATCAGAAGAATCAGAAGGAAAATCAGTCCTAGGTCTCAGAGGGGGAAGAGTGGCTTCCCCTGAGTAGCGTAATAAGGTCTTCAGCCATTCTTGTCATTTGTTTTTTAGGCACAGGGGCCCGATATGCGGTCTGGGCATCGGTTTTCTAGGCATGGATTAAGTTTTAGGCCTTAAAGAAGATGGCGTCAGTTTAATATTCAAGTCAGTATGCCTGAAAACACCCTCAGAAGCCGGTGCCTACACAGCGGCTCTGGACCCATCCAAGGTAGAGATAGTACAGTTGTGTACACCTATCATAAATGTAGATGTTAGAGTGCATTCACTGTTGCAGTCATTACATTTGGGTAATCTACTGGCAGGTTTCCCCCCAGTCAGCCTGAATTCCAAAGTCTTGGGCCCTGCGTCGGTTGCGGTCTCCTCTTCCATGACGTCAGGGTCATCAGGGGTTTAAAACATGCAGCAGATGCCATTTTCTTTCTTGCCCCCGATGTCAGGTGCCCCAGGTAGCAAAAAAAAATATATATATATATATACACACACATCTACATTTATGGTAAGTGTACACAACTGTACTATGTTCTTCGTGTTTCACTGTTTCAGTCATTACATTTGGGTAGAATCCCAAAGCTATGGTTGGGGGGCTGGAGCTAAACAGCATTAGGAGCGGCTATAAGGCCCTGCAGTGGCAAAGCCTACTCTGGATTTAGAGTAAAGAGGCAAACGATAATGCTTAGTACAGGTGCGAACAGAACTCCAAGTAGCAACCTCTAGAATGTCTTTGGTTGGTACTCCCCTTAGAAAGGCTGCTGAAGTAGCTGCAGCTGTGGTGGAATGAGACTTAATGCCACTGGGCACAGGTTTACCATGGTGTAAGTAGCAGAAACGGATGCAGTGGCTTATCCACTTTGAAATTGTCTGCTTTGAAATAGCCTTGCCCTCTGATCCTGCAGCATATGTCACTAATAATTGCTCAGTTTTTCTTAGAGCTTTAGTCCTGCTTAAGTAGAATCTTAGTTGTCTGTGTACGTCCAAGAAATGCAGAATTCACTCCCCCGTCTTCTGCGGATTTGGATAAAAGGTTGGCAGATGAATTGTTTAAGAGCCACACTGGAAATCACCTTAGGCATAAAAGTAGGATTTGTCCTCAGAGATACCCTGTCTGGGTAAAATATGAAAAAAAAGGCTCTATAGCCATGAGGGCCTGTAGCTCTGAAACTCTTCTTGCTGAAGTAATTGCTAGTAGCAGAGACATTTTCCATGATAAGAACTTTATATCGGCTGTAGCAGCTGGTCCAAATGGAGGCAGGGTGAGCTTTTCCAACACATAATTGAGGTCCCAATGCAGGCAATGGTGATCTTCTAAGAGGCCTTACATTTTTGGCTCCTCTAAGATGCTGCTTTAGTAAAGGATGAGGATGAGAAAAGATGATGGCTCTGTATTATGAGCCGAAATGGCAGAGGCATGGATTTTAATTGATGAGAAAGATAGGCCTTTGTCAAGCACCTCAGTTAAGTATTGCAATACTGAGGAATATTTCGTTCTGCTGTATAAGTTAATTGTGCTAGATTCCAAGCACAGAATCTCTTCCATTTGTCAGCATAAGATGTTCTAGTACTAGGCCTTCTGGCTACCAAAATGACATCCATCACAGCTTTACTGAGAGGTGTTGTTTGTATGACTACATGATCAGCCATGCTGCCAGGTTCAGAGTCTGTAGTTGATTGTGCAGGATCTGATTGTTTTGCTGGGACAGTAGTTGTGGTCTGAGGCAAGGTCGAAGCTGGGTATTGAGACAAGTTCCTTAGGATTGGGTACCAGTATTGGCGGGGCCAGTCCGGGGCAATTAGTATCAGCTTTGGTTTCTCTTGTCTGACTTTTAGGAGGACCTTGGGGAGGGGAGGCAGAGAAGGAAAGGCGTAAACCAATAGGTTTTTCCAACTGAAGGATAGGGTGTCCACTTTCCATACTTGTCTGTGATAAGTCCTTGTGCAGAATCTTTTCAAATGATAATTTTGAGGACATATTAATAGATCTATGTCTGGGCTCCCCCATTTCTCTGTTATGCTGAAGACCTGTGGATTTAATTTCCACTCGTGAGGGTCCATAAGGTTTCTGCTTAAATTGTCTGCCAGAGTGTTTTGTTTCCTGGCAGGAAGTGAGCTTGAAGATGTATTTGGTAGGTCAAAGCTGTGTTCCACAGTGCCATGGCTAATCTGCAGAGTGTGTGCCCCCTTGCTTGTTTATATACCACATGACTGTGGTGTTGTCAGTCTATCAGTAGTTGTCCTGGATGAAGCAAGTCCTTGAAGGCTGTTAGGGCATTTTGAACAGCTAGCATCTCTTTTTGGTTGATATGCAGATGCATTTGTTTTGGTGAACATATGCCCTGAATGCATCTTCCTGCCATGTGGGCCCCCCCAGGCATAATCTGACGTGTCTGTTATGGTTTGGCTGGCAGGGGGTAGAGTGAATGGCCGTCCCATGTTTTGGTGACATGCCTTTGCCCACCATAGAAACTCCTATTGCAGGCAGGGAATGAGAGGAATCATCATTTTCAGACTGTGAGAATGTTGACTCCATAACTTTTTAGGTACTATTGAAGTTTCCTCATATGCAGTCTTGCATATGGAATCACTGGTATGCAAGATGTCATGAAGCCCAGAGCCTGCAGAATTTGTCTTGCAGAAGACTGGGTTTTTGTTGCCATCAGTTTGAAGTAAGTAGTCAGTTGCCTTTGCTTGTCTGGAGCGAGGTAAGCCATCTGGGCAGTTGTATTCAAGCTTGCACCCAGGAATGTTAGTTTTTGAGAGGGTATCAGTTGTGATTTATTTTCGTTTATTGTGTACCCTAGGCATGTTAGAAGCCTTTTCACAAACGCCAGGTGTTGAAGAAGAGTGTCCTTGTTCTCTGCTTGAATGAGGCAGTCCTCCAAGTAAGGATATATTTGTATACTGTGTCTGCAAAATGCAATTACTGGTGCCAGGCATTTTGTAAAAACCCTGGGCGCAGTAGATAAGCTAAAGGGCAGTGCAGAGAATTGGTAATGCATTAAGCCAGCCTTGAATCTGGGGTATCTTCTGCATGATTGTCTTATTGGAACATGTGGTATGCCTCTTTTAGGTCTAAAGTCACCAGCCAAGCATTCTTGCCCAGCATGGGCAGAAGCTGCTGCAAAGTCAGCATTCTGAATTTTGGAATGTCCAGGTACGTGTTCAAAATCGATCAATCCAGTATTGGCTACCAGGCCTTGTCCTTTCTGGGTACCAAGAACAATCTTGAGTAAAAACCTTGTCCTTTTTCCTGCTCTGGTACTGTCTGAATGGCCCCCATATCCATGAGGGACATAACCTGTTTCTGTGCCTCTGCCCATTGATTTTATGGCAGATCTGGCCAACCATTTGCCACTGGCAGAGTGTGGAAATGGAATCTGTATCCCTGTGATACGATGTTTAGTACCCACTTGTCCTGGGTTATTAACTGCCAATTTTGAGCAAAAAGTGCTAATTTCCCCCCGTATGGGTGCTGCCAAAGGATAAGTGCTTGGTGCAGGCAGAGGGAAGTCATTGTGATTGCTTTCTGTAGGTTTGCGCTTTATCTCCTCCAGATTTGGAGGTGGAAGAGCCCCATTGCTTTGACCTGTATGAATCTTGCGCCTGGTATCTGGAACCCTTAGGGCGTCTGGATTTGCCCCTTTGAGCTCTGTCTGACACAGGAAAGGACCAATTTTTGGTAGGCCAGTGTCTACTAAATCTTGGTGGCTGCACTTGTAAGAAGTCTAACAGTTTGCATAGACTTAGCTTTGTCTTCCATTTTCTTTAAAACATCTTCTGCCTTAATAACAAACAGAGAATCATGCTGTAAAAGGTGCATCTAGCACAATTTAGCTTTAACATGATCAGGTAAATTTTGTTACTTTAACCAGGCATGCCTCCTAATCACAGATCCAGTAACTGCGGCACTGCAGGAGGCCTCTAAGGAATCAAAACCCCATTGCAAAGTATGCTTTCCAACTTGTTCAGCTGCATGCAATAATTCCTGCAAGTCTATTTTCTGCACATTCTGAAATCATCATCATTTTCTGTTTCAGCAATCCCATAACATGTTGTTGGTACTTAAGCATATGAAACTGACAGTTTAAGGCCCTGACTGCCATGGTTGCAGATGTCTAAACCTTTTTTCCCCTTCTGTCCAGTGCCCTTGAATCTCTGTCAGAGAGGGTAGGATTTCTTGCTGTTGAGGCCTCAACTTCCTTTGGACCCTGTGAAATAGTTTCAGTATCAGCAGCAGGGTTTCTGAATAAAAATTTATGCGAGTGAGGGACCCTGTAATATCAGTCAGGCTTACTGGGAGCTGGAGGTAAGGAATCAGGGGACAAGCTTGACTCTGAAAACACATCCACAATGTCTAGAACAGGGGGAATGGCTAAAGGCCTGTGCTGAGAGAGAAGGAAATCCCTGAGCCTCTTTTTTGATTCTGAGACGTCTTGACTCTACCAGTGAAAATGCTCCCTCAAAGTATGCAAGGTTTCTCCAAATTAATAATCCACAGGAGGAGATGCAGATGGAATAGACTTCTCAGTATCAGAATCTTCATAGGGAGGTATAAATTCCTGATCAGAAAAGGAATCAAAAGAAATAGAAACCTGATCTGAAGATTCATAATCAGTGGTCTTGCCTAGGCCTCAGGAGGGGAATGGTACCCCTGATCAAGGTAATAAGGTCTTCAGCCATTTTGCTCATCTGTTTTTTAGGCATAGAGGCCTGTGCACGTGGCTCATGCATCGATTTTCTGTTTTAGAAGTTGCTTTGGAATTTGTTTTTTCAGCTGTCTGATATACAAATGTTGAGGTCTGAATACACCCTCAGAAGCCGGGTGCCTGCTCAGAGGCTCCGGACCCATCCGAGGGAGATACATCCGTCGGTCCAATACCTTGAGTATCTTGTGGCATGCCAGACTCCACATGGGTGTCGGTAGAGGCCTGCGACTCAAAGGTAGCGGTATCAGGGGCTGCGAAAGCACCTCACTGAGTACCAGCGACTGGCTTAGGAGAAGCTTTGTCGTCGGTTTTGGATCTAGACTGCCTTTCTCTGTCCTTTTCTTTGTGTTTTTCATGTTACTCCGGTAGTCGGATTGTTATCAGATGACATTTCTGGGTAGTTAAATCTGTTTCCAAAGTACTTTGATGCAAAAAAAACCCGACGCTTAATAGTGCGTTGGTTAAATCTAGCACAAAACCGACAGCCAGGCACGTTGTGATCAGGGCCTAGGCAAGGAAAACAGTATAAATGGAAATCCTTATGAGGTATTTGATTCCCACAAGTAACACAATTATTAACTTTTTCTGACATCGGAAAAAAGCAAGAAAAAAAGTTTCCCCAAGGGGGTACTTCGCTTTAGTGAAGACTTCGGTTCTGAAACACAAACTCGAATATTTCAGTAGTCGGCCGACTGGCACTTGTGAACTGCTTCTGCTTTGGGCACCACTCGGCAAGAAAGACTAAAGAAAATGGTGTTTGCTGCATGTTTTATGCCCCTGACGACCTGATGTCATGGAAGAGGAAACAGCAACCAACGCAGGACCCAAGACTTTAGAATTCAGGCCGACTGAGGGCAACCTGCCAGCAGAGTACCCAAATGTAATGATTGCAACAGTGAAACACGAAGAACATCCACAGGTTCCACAGTTGAAGCATCTTGCGGCATACCGGACTCTGAATGGGTCTCAGTAGAGGCCTATGAATCTGAAGTAGTGGGTATCAGGGGCTGCGAAAGCACCTCAGCGTACCGACAAACTGGCGACTAGCTTAGAAGCGTCGTCAGCAGCTTTGGACCTATGCAGTCTGTCTCTGTCTTTATCTTTATGTTTTTTTGGAATGTCGGTAGTCGGGTGGCTTACCGAAGTCATTTCAGGATAATTGAACAGAGTACTAAAATATTTAGAAACTTAAATGAACAGACAACTAATAGTTCGAGGTTTGAATAAGGCACAAAACCGACAGCGAGGTACGTCATGGTCTGGGCCTAAGCAAGGCATGCAGTACGAATGAAAATCTTTGAGGTATTTGCTTTCCACAAGAACAGTTAACTTTTACTGACATCGGTTTAGAGCAAGAAAAAGGTCCCCCAACGGGGACTTAGCTTAGTTGACTTCAGTTCTGAAACTCGAAAACGAAAATGTCAGGAGTCGGCTGAGTGGCACTTGCGAACTGCTTCTGCTTTGGGCACCGCATGGCAATAAAGACGGATGTAATGGCGTCGGCTGCATGCTTTATACCCCTGACTACCTGACGTCATGGAAGATGGGACAGCAACCAACGCTGGACCCAAGAATCAGGCCGACTGAGGGTTACTGCAAGCAGATAACCCAAATGTGACGACTGCAACTGTGAAACATGAAGATCATCATCTATTTCTGCTTCGGGCTCCTTCTCGGCAAGAAAGACTGATGTAATGGCATCTGCTGCAGGTTTCACACCCCTGACGACCTGACATCATGGAAGAGGCGACAGCATCGGACGCAGAAATCCCAAGACTCTGGTATTCGGACTGACTGAGGGATACCTGCAGGTAGATAACCCAAGTGTGATGACTGCAACAGTGAAACATGAACATATCTCCAGGTAGCAGCATTCAGGATGTCCCTGGTAGGGACTCCCCCGGAGAAAAGCTGTAGAGGTAGATGTTCCCCTAGTGGAATGTGTTCCAACCCCCTGAGGGGTTGGTTATCCATGGTGCTTGTAGCAGAAAAAAAAAGTGTGTGCTATACATTTGGAAATGGTTTGTTTTGAATTGGCCTTGCCCTCTGCCCCTGTTGCAAAGCTGACTAGCAACTGGTCAGATGTTCTGAAGGGCTTAGTCCTAATAAAGGTAGAATCTGAGCTGTCTGTGCATGTCCAAAGAGTGCAGCATCCTTTCCCCTTTATTTTGAGGATTAGGGAAGAAGGTTGGCAAATGGATGGATTGGTTGAGAGCCACACTGGACACCACTTTAGGCATAAATGAAGGGTTAAGTCCTGAGGGAGACCCTGTCAGCATGGAAAATAATGAAGGGTTCCACAGCCATCAATGCTTGTAGCCCACTCTTCTTGCTAAAGTGATGGCTAGAAACAAGGCTGTTTTCCAGGAGAGGAGTTTTAACTCTGCTGAAGCTGCAGGTTCAAGGGGGGGGGGGTGAGCTTTTCCAGTACAAAGTTAAGGTCCCAGGGCAGGGGTGGGTGCTCACCTTGGTGGCTTAAGTTGTTTGCCACTCTCATGAATTGTTTGATGAGATGGTGAGAGAATAGAGGTGGCTCAGTGTTGTAATGAGCAGAGATGGCAGAGATATGGATCTTAATGGAGGAGGATAGCCCTCTGTGGAGTAGTCCTGTTAGATAATCCAGGATTAGAGTTAAGGACGGCAATGCTGTGCCCTTTCCTTGAGACTGATTCCAAGAACAAAATCTTTTCCACTTTTCAGCATAGGATTTTCTAGTACTAGGCCTTCTGACCTCAAGAATGACGTCCAGCACCTGTTTGCTGTGGGTTGCTGGTGGTGTATTCAGGAAATATGCCAGGCTGCAAGGTTTAGGGTTTGTAACTGTGGATGCAAAATCTGTCCCTCCTGCTGAGACAGCAAGGAAGGTGTCGGATGAAGGTGCCAGGGTGGCACTGTTGTCAGACTGCATAGGAGTGGGTACCAGTGCTGGTGTGGCCAGTCTGGGGCAATAAGAATTGCCCTTGGCCTGTCCTGTTTGATCTTGAGTAGCACTTTTGAGAGGAGGGGCAGAAGGTGAAAGGCATAATTGAGAGGTTTTCCCATTTGAAGGATATGGCATCCACCTTCCAGGCCCTGCTGTGAGTGTTCCTGGTGCAGAATTTGCTCAACTGGTGGTTCTCAGGCGAGGCAAATAGGTCCATCTCCGGTGTCTCCCACCTCTGAATTAGAAGGTTGAAGGTTTTGGGCTCCAATTTCCACTCATGTGGTTCTAGGAGATGTCTGCTTAAGTTGTCTGCCAGTGGGTTTAGTTTGCCTGGCAGGAATTGAGCTTGTAGAAGGATTTGCGTGTCCAAGGCCGTGGTCCACAGGGTCATTGGTAACCTGCAGAGTGGGTAGGATGGGTTCCCCCTTGCTTGTTGATGTACCACATAACTGTGGTGTCTGTTTTTGCAGCAGTTGTCCTGGAAGGAGTAGGGATCTGAAAGCTGACAGGGCATTTTGTACAGCTAGCATCTCTTTTTGGTTGATGTGCAGATGAATTTGACTTGGGCTTCAGTGGCCCTGAATACATTTGCCAGCCATGTGAGCCCCCCATGCATAGCCTGAAGCATCTGTGGTCAGGGTCTGGGCAGCGTGGGGTAGAGTGAATGTCAGTCCCTTGTGGTTGCATGCGTCTGTCCACCAAGGAACTCTGTCCTTAAGGTATGACAGGAATGACCGTTTCCGGGTACTGAGAATGTTGATAAAACAACAAGGAAATCTCAAGGATGCAACATGTAGCTTTGCCATATATCTTGCCAATAGGATATCCAACTGGTATAAACACCAAACGATTTGTGAAAACACCAAACGATATGTAAAAACAGCAGTTTCTTTATTTAAATTGTCTCTATATTTATTAAGCAAGCAAACGCTGTAACATAGAGGTCTGAAGAAGCATCTTTTAGACGTGAAAGCGCTTACCATTGTTCATTCTCAAGGTGCTTCACTCGAGAGGATTATTTTTAACGCCAACTGAGAATGTTGACACCAAAGACTTAAGTACCACTGAAGTTTCCTCATATGCAGTCTTACATATGGAATTAGCAGTATACATTAGGCCATGAACCCTAGGGCTTGCAGTATTTTTCTTACAGATAGCTGGGTTCTGGTGGTCATTTGTTTGAAGTAATCAGTCAGATAACGTTTTTCTGAAGTGAGGGAAGCCATCTGGGAAGTTGTGTCCACGCTTGCTCCCAGGAATACAATCTTTTGACTGGGTACCAGTTGTGTTTCTTTTCGTTGGTGTACCCCCAAGGACGTGCAAAGGTTTTTTTTTTTTTTTTTACAAATGCCAGGTGCTGAAATAGCAATTCCTGACTGTCCGCCTGAATCAAGCAGTCATCCAAGTATGGGTAAATTTGGATATTTCTCTGCCTGGAGTATTCAATGGCTGGAGCCAGGCATTATGTGAATACCCTGGGCACAGTAGATAAGCCAAAGGGAAGTGCAGAGAACTGATAGATCCTGCCCTGAAATGTAGATACTTCCTGCATGACTCCCTTATAGGGATGTGCAGATAGGTTTCTTTTAAGTCTAGGGTGACTAACCAGGCATCATTGGCTAACATAGGAAGAAGTTGTTGCAGGGTAAGCATTTTGAACTTTGATACCACCAGGAAGGTGTTTAGAATTGAAAGATCCAGGATTGGGCGCCAAGAGCCCTCTTTCCTGGGTAACAGAAGAGTCTGGAGTAGAATCCTTGACCCCTCTGTTCTACTGGAACAGGCTGAATAGCTCTGATATTGAGCAGGGAAAGTGCTTGGTTTTGAGCCTCTGCCTACTGTTTTGGAGGAAGGTCTGGAAACCCACTTGGGGACGGCAGAGAATGGAAATAAAATGTTGAGGACCTATCGGTCCTGGGTGATGGACATCCAGTTTTTTTGCATGAAGGGCAAGTTTTCCTCTAGGGGCACAAGCAACTGGGCAGGACTGGGAAGTGGACTGAAGTTCTTGTGAGCTTTTTCCATAAGGAGGTGGCTTACCACTCCCTGCTTTAGGGGTGGGGGCACTTCACTGTTTTGATCTCTGCATACCCTGAGGCTGCAAGCTGGGTGGTCTGTTTCCCCTAGGTCTTGTTTGAGAAGGCCTGGAAGTGGCTGGAAAGGACCAGTGTTTTGAAGGGCAATGCCTACTGAATCTAGGGGATTGCACTTGTAAGAATTCTTTAACAGTCTGGATAGATTTCGCTTTTTCTTCCATCTTTTTAAGAACTTCTTCTGCTTTGGTGTCAAACAAAGAGTCCTTTTTCAAAGGAGCGTCTAGTAATTAAATTTACCATGATCTGGCAAGGTCTGCTCCTTCAGCCAAGCATGTCTTCTCAGTACAGAACCAGTGACTGCTGCCCTGCAAGATGCTGCTAGGGGATCAAAGCCACACTGCAAAGTATGCTTACTGGCTTGGTTTGCAGAGTGCATAAGCTCCTGCAATTCTTTATTTTCTGGACAGTCTGGAAAAGTTACCACTTTTTGTTTAACAAGTTCCATAACATGTTGCTGGTACTTCAGCATGTGAAACTGGCAATTCAAAGCCCTGATAGCAAGAGTTGCAGAGGTATATGCCTTCTTACTCAATCTGTCCAAAGCTCTGGAATCCCTGTCCGAAGGGGTGGGATTCTTGGCTGTAGCAGCCTTGATACCTTTAGGCCCCTGGGAAATGATCTTTGGGTCAGCAGTAGGATTCTTGAACAGAAACTTGTATCAGGTACTCTGTAGTACCGGTCAGGTTTCCTAAGGGCAGGAGGTGTCAGGAGGTAAGACTGGATTCCATGAAAACATCATCCACAACATCCGAGACAGGGGGTATAGCTAAAGGTCTGTGCTGAGGCAACTCTAGAAATTCTCCGAGTCTCTTTTTGGACGGAGAATAGTCTTAGCATTCCCAGTGGAAATGCTCTCTTAAAATATGCAAGGTTTCACCAAAAGAAAAATCCTCTGGAGGCGAGGCAGAGGGAATGGATTCCTCTGCATCTGAATCCTCATAGGCGGATAAGGGCATGTCTTCATAATCAGGAATGACAAGAGTCATCGGACACCTGGTCTGTAGAGCCTGAAGGGGACTGAGTTCTTTCTCTCTCTGCAGGAGAAGGCCAACTTCCCCCTAATCAGTGTAATGAGATTTTCAGCCATTCTGAGCATTTGCTTTTGTAGCAACGGGGAGTGAGCATGTGCTTTGGTAGTCTGTTTTCTAGGTGCAGTGCGTACTCTGGGCCTAAAACTCGGTAGTTTTGGTTAAAAATGTCATTGGTTTAATTAGAACATCGGTAGAGTGAAGAACTGCCTCAGAAGCAGATGCCGACACAGCGGCTCCAGACCCATCCAAGGCAGAGATAGACGCAGGTTCCATAGTTGAAGAAGCATCTTGCGGCACTCCGAATGGGTCTCAGCAGAGGCCTGCGAATCCAGTGAAGCAGGCATCAGGGGCTACAAAGGCGCCTTACTGAGTACCGGCGGACTGGTGACTAGTTTAACGGAAGAATCGTTGGCAGATTTTGACCTATGCAGTCAGTCTTTATCCTTACTTTTTTTGGAAAATTGATAGTCTGATGGCTTACCGAAGCCATTTCAGACATCGGAGATCGGGAGCGAAAGAATTTAGCGACAAAAAGAGCCCAACGACGAATAGTTCTGGTGTTAAACAAGGCACAAAACTAACATTGTGGTCGGGGCCTAAACAGGTGACGCAGAAAGAGTAAAAATCTTTGAGGTATTTGCTTTCCACAGGCAAGACAATTGTTAACTTTTTCTGACATTGATTAGAGCAAGAAAAAGGGATCCTCAATGGGGTACTTCACTTTAGAAGACTTCAGGATTATTCAACAAAAACAAATAACTTCGGGTAGCGGCCGAACGGCACTTGCAAACTGCTTCTGCTTAGGGCTCCTCCTTGGCAAGAAAGACTGGTGTAATGGCATCAGCTGCCTGTTTTTATACCCCTGACGTCAGTCCAGGAGCGACAGCATCTGACGCAGAAATACCAAGTCTCTGGTATTCAGGTCAACTGAGGGCTACCTACAAGGCAGATAACCCAAGTGTGATGACTGCAACAGTGAAAAACGAAGATCAGTGTCTGGCAAATCATTTCCTGAATGGATGCCCACAGGAATCCTGACACTAAATTAGGGAGTGTGTCCTAAATAGTGTACTTCTCTCTCAATTCTCCTCACCTGCAGGCCCAGAATGATGCTGTAAGGTGGATGCAGTCTGGATCAGAAGCAAATGGGCAACGTAGGAGATTTAGGTGTCATCCACCTGCAGCTAGCTAAAGAGCTACAGTTAAAAGCATATTTGTTTCCTCATCCCTTATTTTCTCAACACCAAGGGAGAGTGTCTTTTGATGGCTTGCACAGAGAAAGACCTGGTAACTTAAAATAGACATATAAAGTCCAAGCTTCTTTGGGTGATGCTCTGAAGTACAACATGCTGAGCTGTCTGCTGCTTCGAAAGGCAAACAAGTTGACTTGTGGGACACGAATGTTAATCTTAAGATTACGCCTGTTTAACATTCACTTGTGGGCATCTGCAACAGGCCTGCTTAGGTTGGATCATCACAGTTCAGCTGAGATTGGATGTTGACGACCCTTACGGTCATCTGGGACTGATTTTTAATCACAAGCAATATGCATGAAGGGCAAAGAATGGGTCCCTCCCTCTCCTTTCTTGATGTAGCAAATAACAGAAGTGGCTGTTGCTACCTGCAAAAATTATAGTTGTGTACACTTACCATAAATGTAGATGTCAGAGTGTAACCACTGTTGCAGTCATCACACTTTGGTTATCTGCCTGCAGGTAGCAGTCAGTTGGCCCGAATACCAAAGACTTCGTATTTCTGTCTCAGATGCTGTTGCTCCAGGACTGACATCAGGTCATCAAGGGTGTAAAAACAGCAACAGACGCCATTACGTCAGTTTTTCTTGCCCCAAATGTAAGGATCACCCCAAATAGACAGCTAAGTTATGGTGGGGAAAACACCAGTAAAATGTAAATACCAATACCCCTGAAAGGGGTGAGTAACAGCCATACAGAGGAGAGACACAGAAAAACCAGGGGTCTGGAGGGAGGGAAACCAGGACTGCAACAGTGAATACATTTGAACATCTAAATTTATGGCAAGTGCACACAACTGTACTATGTTCTTCATGTTTCACTGTTGCAGCCACCACACTTGGGTGGATTTCCAAAGCTGAAGGGTGGAGGCAGACAAGAAGAATTAGGGCTGACTAGTATGCCTTGCAGGACTGCGGTTGCAAAACCTGCCCTGGAATTGGAAAAGACAGGCAGGTAAGGTGGTAATGCTTGGTGAATGTGCGTACTGAACTCCAGGTAGCAGCTTCCAGGATGTCCCTGGTAGGGACTCCCCTGAGAAATGCTGTAGAGGTAGATGTTGCCCTAGTGGAATGCGTTCCGAACCCCTGAAGGGTTGGTTTCCCATGGTGCTTGTAACAGAAATGGATGCAGTGAGCTACCCATTTGGAAATTGTTCGTTTTGGAATGGCTTTGCCCTCTGCCCCTGTTGCAAAGCTGACTAGTAACTGGTCAGATTTCCTGAAGGGCTTAGTCTTATCAAGGTAGAATCTGAGCTGTCTGTGCACGTCCAAGGAGTGTAGGATCCTTTCCCATTTATTTTGAGGATTAGGGAAGAAAGTTTAAACCCTGTCAGCATGGAAAATAATGAAGGGTTCCATATCCGCAAGTGCTTGTAGCTCAGACACTCTTCTAGCTGAAGTGATGGTCAGAAGCAAGGCTGTTTCCAAGAGAGGAATTTTAAGTCTGCTAAAGCAGAAGGTTCAAAGGGGGAAAGCGTGAGATTTTCCAGTACAAAGTTAAGGTCCCAAGCAGGGGTGGGTGCTCTCCTTGGTGGCCTTGTTTGCCCCCTCTCAGGAACTGTTTGATAAGAGTGTGCGAGAAGAGAGGTGGCTCAGTGCTGTAATGAGCCAAAAAGGTTGAGGCATGCATCTTAACGGAGAAGGACAGACCTTTGTGGAGTAGATCTGCTAAGTAATCCAGGATTAGATGCAGGCAGGGCAGAGTTGTGTCCTCTCCTTTAGATAGACTCCAGGAGCAGAACTTTTTTCCACTTATCAGCATAGGATTTTCTTGTACTGGGTCTTCTGGCTTCAAGAATGACATCCAGCACCTGCTTGCTTAGGGTTGCTGGGGGAGAATTCAAGGAATAAACCAGGCTGAAAGATTTAGGGTTTACAGCTGTGGATGCAAAATCTGTCCCTCTGGATCAGAGAGCAGGGTTGGGATCTGGTGTAGGTGTCAGGGTGGCACCGGTGACAGGATGTGCAGGAGTGGGTACCAGTGCTCCTGTGGCCAGTCCAGGGCAACCAGAATTGTCCTTGGTCTGTCCTGTCTTAAGTAATATTCTTGAGAGAAGGGGCAGAGAGGGAAAGCATAGATTGAGAGATTTACCCACTGAAAAGATAGGGCATCCACTTTCCAGGCCCTGCTGTGAGGATTCCTGGTGCAGAATTTGCTGAGCTGGTGGTTGTAGCGGGAGGCAAAGAGATCCACCTCTGGGGTACCCATTTCTGAACCAGAAGATTGAAGGTGCTGGGGTCCAATTGCCACTCGTGTGGGTCTAGGAGATTTCTGCTTACGTCGTCTGCCAGTGAGTTTTGTTTGCCTGGCAGAAATTGAGCTTGCACATGGACTTGCATGTCCAAGGCCATGTGCCACAGGGCCATGGCTAACCTGCGGAGCGAGTAGGAGTGGGTTCCCCCCTGCTTGTTGATGTACCACATAACTATGGTGTTGTCTGTTATTAGCAGTTGTCCTGGAAAGAATAGGGATCTGAAAGATGTCAGGTCGTTCTGCAAAGCTAGCATCTCTTACTGGTTGATGTGCAGATGAATTTGACTTGGGATCCAGTGGCCCTGAATGCATTTGCCATCCATGTGTGCTCCCCAGGCATAGTCTGATGTGTCTGTGGTTAGCATCTGGGTGGCAAGCGGTTGAGAAAGGGGCAGTCTCTTATTGTGGTAGCATGCTTCTGTCCACCAAAGGAACTCTGTCCTTAGGGTATGATAGGAAAGTACAGTTGTGTACACTTACCATAAATGTAGAAGTTAGAGTGTATTCACTGTTGCAGTAATCACACTTGGGTTATCTGCCTGCAGGTAAACCTCAGTCAGCCCAAATAATAGTCTTGGGATCTCTGCGTTGGATGCTGTCGCTTTTTCCATGATGTTACGTCATCAGGGGTATACAACATGCAGCCAACGCCATTACATCAGTTTTTCTTGCCTCTGATGTCAGGAGCCCCCAAAATAGGAAGCAATTACATGGTGTGGAACACCTCCAGTAAAAAGTAACCACCACAGCCATAAGGTGGCCAAAAGGAGGATAGGTAGAAAGTATAGAAGTCAGGGGGCTGGATGGAGGGTAACCAGGACGGCAACAGTGAATATACTAACATCTACATTTATGGTAAGTGTACACAACTGTACTATGTTCTTCGTGTTTCACTGTTGTAGTCATCATACTTAGGTTGATTCCCAAAGCTGAGGAAGGGTGGAGGTAGTCAAGAAATAGTAGGGCTGGCTAGCAAGCCTTGTAAGATTGTTGTGGCAAATCCAGCTCTGGATTTAGAAAAGACAGGTAAGTAGTAATGCTTGGTGAAGGTGTGTGCAGAACTCCAGGTTACAGCTTCTAAGATGCCCCTGATAGGGACTCCACTAAGAAATGCTGTAGAGATTTAGGTAACCCTAGTGGAATGAGTTCTTATCCCCTGTAGGGTAGGGTTTTCCATGGTGCTTGTAGCAGAAATGGATGCAGTGTGCTATCCATTTGGAAATTAATTGTTTTGAAATGGCCTTGCCCTCTGCCCCTGTTGCAAAGCGGACTAGTAACTGGTCAGATTTTCTGAAGGGCTTAGTTCTATCAAGGTAGAATCGGAGCTGTCTGTGCATGTCCAAGGAGTGCAGGATCCTTCTCCCTTTATTCTGAGGATTAGGGGAAAAGGTTGGTAAATGGACGGATTGGTTTAGAGCCACACTGGATACCACCTTGGGCATAAAAGATGGGTTAGTCCTTGGGCATAAAAGATGGCTTAGTCCTGAGGGGAAACCATGTCAGCATGGAAAATAATGAAGGGTCCCACAGCCATTACACACTTGCTGAAGTGATGGCTAGAAGTAAGGCTGTTTTTCAACAGAGGAATTTTAACTGTGCTGAAGCAGCAGGCGCAAAAGGGGGAAGTGTGAACTTCTCTACTACAGAGTTATAGTCCCAGGGTGGGGTGGGAGCTCTCCTCGGGGGTCTTAAATTGTTAGCTCCTCTCAGGAACTGTCTGACCAGAGGGTGAGAAAAGACAGGTGGCTCAGTATTATAATGAGTTGAGATGGCGGAGGCATGAATCTTAATAGAAAAGGATAGGCCTTTGTGATGCAGCTCTGCTAGGTAATCAGGATTTGAGGTAAGGTGGGCACGGCTGTGTCCTTTCCTTGAGACTGGCTACAAGAACAGTATCTTTTCAATTTTTCTGAATAGGATTTCCTAGTAACTAGGCAGTCTGGCCTCAAGGATGACGTCCAGCACCGGTTTGCTGAGCGTTGCTGCTGGAGTATTCAAGGAATAAGCTAGGCTGCAAGGTTCAGGGTTTGCAGCGGATGCAAAATCTGTCCCTCCTGCTGGGACAGCAGGGAGGGGGGGGTCTGATGTAGTTGCCAGGGTGACACTGCTGCCAGACTGCGTGGGAGTGGGTACCAGTGCTGGCGGGGCCAGTTAGGGACAATAAGGATTGTCCTGTTTGATCTTGAGTAGTACTTTTGACAGGAGGGGGCAGAGGGGGAAGACATAGATTGAGAGGTTTTCCCATGTACAGGATAAGGCATCCACTTTCCATGCTTGGCTGTGAGGAGTTCTGGTGCAAAATTTGCTCAACTGATGTTTTTGGGGGGAGGCAAAGAGGTCCACCTCTGGTGTCCCCAACCTGTGGGTTAGAAGTTTTGAATGAGTTACGTTCCAAGTTCCCACTCATGTGGGTCCAGTAGATTTCTGCTGAAGTCTGCCAGAGAATTTTGTTTGCCTGGCAGGAACTGAGCTTGCAGGTGGGTGCACTTGGTTGCTCAAGGCTGTGTTCCACAAGGCCATGGCTAACCTGCAGAGTGAATAGGAATGAGTTCTCCCCTGCTTGTTCATGTACCACATAACTGTGGTGTTGTCTGTCTTTATCAAGAGCTGTCCTGGAAGGATAAGGTTTTTGAAGGCTGTCAGAGCATTCTGTACAGCTAACATTTCTTTTTGATTGATATGTAGGTGAATTTGTCCTGGACTCCATTTGCCTTGAATGCATTTGCCAGCCATGTGACCCCCCCCCAGAGCTGTTGGACATGCTCCAATTAAAGAAATCCATGGGTGTACAAAAACATTGTCAACTGCTATATATTGGCATTGGTTACATGTCCGACAAGGGAAAGTACCTTTTCTTTGAGATTGTATAAACCCTGCACCTGTTTTCTCATAACATAGCAGCCGTTTAAGGGATTTCATATTCCTATAGGCTATTCTTGGTGTATCTTCCACTATGTTCATAATTCGTTCATCCATAACTAGAATCTTCCAATTTCTCTCTATTATCTTTCTGATCTGACAATTCCTATTGGTAAAAGGAATAATGAGCCTACTTTTCTCAATATGTTGCTTGTTTCTGCCTATATTGCCAGTTTCCTGTTTACCATAAAAAAATGGTCTACCTTTGCTCATCCTTAAGTTATTGCTCGACTCTATAGTAGCCTGTGCTATTCCCTTGTTGTACCCTCTAGATGCAAAGTTGTGCAATAATCTACCTTTCTGTTGGATATAGGCTTCCTCACCTGTAGTAAGTTTTGAAGGAGTATATAACCAATAAGTAATATATAACCAATGCCAATATATAGCAGCTGACAATGTTTTTGTACACCCACATACAGGACGTAGATACACATTCAAATGTTATGCTGATTGCAGGACCAGGGATGTTGTATATCTAGCACAGTGTCAACTCTGTGGGAAATCTTATGTAGGAAAAACAAACAGGACCCTCCGTGAACGCATAAGGGAACACCTCTATGCGATCAACAAAGAGAATATGTCTAATGCATTAGCACGCCATACAATAGAGAATGGGCTCCAACATGGTTTTAAATTTAGAGTCCTAGAATTAGTGAGAAGGACCAGTAGGTTAGGTAATGTCAAGAATCATACCAAGGAGGTAGAAAATAAATGGATTCTTAGGCTGCAGGCACATCATTATGGGTTAAATGAGAAAATAAGCTTGAAACCATTTTTGGCAGCCAAGCCATTTAAACATTGAAGTATTTTAGATATATGTATTTTTTTATGTCATTGTAGATAGTTTGATGAATGTTTTTTATACTTGTGTTTCTGTTATGTGATAGATGGGGTCATTTTATAAACATCTGCTAGTGAACTATATGTATTTTAGACATAGCACCTCAATTTTGTATCATCAATTAAGAGATTAATGAGTTGCAGGTGATTGAATACGCTATTTAAAGATTGAGTTTTACTGGCATGTCATTGAAGTCTGAAGAAACGTTACTACAACGTGAAAGCGCTTACTGTTTTGTGCACAGCTTTTAATAAAGAAATTGTTTTGGAGCTCGTTGGATTTTTTTGTCTGTCTGGCTACTGGTGTACCCTTGGATTTGTTTTTCATTTAGATACTGGATCCCCTTTGAATGACACTAGAAGCTTAGCCAATTGTTGAAGTCAATCATTTTGTCCTTGTACTGTGGTATCATTCTGTGTGATGGCAGGATGCTACTCGGGGCTAGGTTCATACCTGCCTGGGCTACAAGACCGGACAGCTCCTCCATGTCTCTTCATGTAGTCTAGGGAGGTACATCTCCGGTCATTCACACCAACATGGACAATGAGAGTCATATTTGTACTTCTTGTGGAGTGACCTGAGTGCGTGCGTTATGTGGTGGATCCTGGCACCTGACAGTAACTTTCTCCTTGTTTAGCCTGGTGAGAACATCAGTGTGCCTGACTATAGAGTCACCTATGACCAGGGTGTTGGGTACGTTGTTATGCCTTATGGGCTGTGGTTGAGTGGCACACTGAGTTTGTGGGCTGTGTCATTTGGGTTGTTGGGGGGGTGGAGGTTGCTTGCATTTCTGCTTTGGAGGCCCCTGTTGCTTGGGTAGATTTTTGAGAGCCTCTACGAATGTAGGTGTGTGTTTTGGTGGTGTAGGTTTTGAGGGACTAAGTGATGAGTGTGGTGCAAGTGTTTACCTTCTCTTGACTGTCTAGTCCAGTCTTGGGTGAAGACAGCTTTGCTTCCAGTTTGGCTATACAAGTGCATCTCTCACAGGTTGTAGTGTTGGGTGGTAAGAAGAGAGGGTTGTCTGTCTACATGAGGCAACTGCTGCATTGCCCCAAGATGCCCAGATTCATCAGGTAGACAGGAGAAAACACCAGGAGCTGACCCTTAGACATGCCTGGATAGGTGCTTACTAAGTACTAAAAACTGTTTTCCTCTAGACAAGTTAAGGAAGTGGAGTATTGTAGTAACTGCAAACTTTTTTCATAAGAGGGTGGCTTACCACTTCCCTGTTTTTGAGGAGGGAGCACTCCCTTGTTTAGATCTGTACATACCCGGAGACTGTAGTCTTTGTGGTCTATTGCCCCTGGGTTTGGATTGAGGTGGTCTGGGAGGGACTGGAAAGGACCAGTTTTTTGAAGGCCAATGCCTACTGAATCTAGGTGGCTGTACCTTTAAGAAATCTGACAGTTTGCATAGATTTAGCTTTTTCCTCCATGTTTTTAAGAACTACTACTGCTTTTGAGCCAAACATTCTTGGTTTAATGGAGCATCTAGTAATTTTGCTTTGACATGGTCTGGCAAGATTTGTTCCTTCAGCCAAGCATGCCTTCTCAGGACAGACCTAGTGACAGCAGCCCTACAAGATGCTTCTAAGGCATCAAACCCACACTGCAAAGTATGTTTAACAACTTGGTTTGCAGAATGCATTAACTCTAAGTCTTTATTTTCTGCACAATCAGGAATCAACATTTTTTGTTTAATTAGTTCCATAATATGCTGCTGGTACTTCAACATGTTAAACTGGCAATTTAAAACCCTGATAGCAAGAGTTGCAGAGGTACATACCTTCTTATCCCATCTGTTTAGAGCCCTAGAATCCCTGTCGGAAGGGGTAGGGTTTTTTGGCTGTAGTAGCCTTAATACCTTTAGGTCCCTGGGAAATGCTCTCTGGATCTGCTGTGGGATTTTTAAAGAGAAATTTGAGAGTCAGGTACTCTGTAGTACCGGTCAGGCTTTCTAGGAGCTGGTGGTAAAGTATCAGGGGTAAGACTGGATTCCATGAAGACATCTACAATATCCAGGACAGGGGGTATAGCTAGAAGCCTACACTGAGGAAAGTCTAAAAATTCCCTCAAGTCTCTTTTTGGACTGTGGGTAGTCCTAGCATTGCCAGCAGAAATGCTCTCACAGTACGCAAGGTTTCACTGAAAGAAAAGTCCTCTGAGGGGGCAGAGGGAATAGAATCCTCTCTGCATCTGAATCCTCATAGGAAGATAAGGGTATGCCCTGGTAATCAGAGAGAGCAGAGTCATTGGACTCACGGTCTATTGAATCAGAAGGGAAATCAATTTTGTCTTTTAGAGGGGGAAGGCTGGCTTCCCCTAATTAGAGTTGTAAGGTCTTCAGCCATTCTAAGCATTTGTTTCTGTGGCATGGGAGCTTGAGCATGCGCTTTGGTCGTCAGGATTCCTAGGTGTAGTGTGAACTCTGGGCCTGAGAAACTCGGTCGTTTTAGTCTGAAATGAAGTAGTCTGTTTAATACGAACATTGGAAGGTCGGAATACACCCTCAGAAGCCGGTGCCTGCACAGCGGCTCCGGACCAATCCAAGGTAGTGCTCCGCAGGTTCTATAATCGAAGAAGCATCTTGTGGCATACTGGACTCCAAATGGACCTCAGAAGAGGCCTGCGAGTGTAGAAGCGGGTACAAGAGACTGTGAAGGCGCCTCACTGAGTACCGGCAGACTGGCGACTAGCTTAATGGAAGCGTAGTCAGCAGTTTTGGACCTATGCAATCTGTCTTTATCCTTACGTTTTTTTCAGAAGATCGGTAGCCGGATGGCCTACCAAAGTCATTTCGGAATATGGAGGAGAGTGAACGAATTTAGCAACAAAGAAAGCCTGACTACGAATAGTTTGGGCATTAAATAAGGCACAAAACCAACAGCGAGGGATGTCGTGGTCTGGGCCTAAATAGGTGATGCAGTAAGAATGAAAATCTGAGCTATTTGCTTTCCACAGGCAAGACATTTGTTAACTTTTTCTGACATCGGTTAGAGGAAGAAAAAAGAATCCCTAACAAGGTACTTAGCTTTAGAAGATTTTGGGTTTGAAACTCGAAAAACAAATTTCAGGTAGTGGCCAACCAGCACTTGCAAACTGCTTTGGGCTCCCGCTCGGCAACAAAAGCTGATGTAATGGCGTCAGCTGAATGTTTTATACCCCTGATGACCAGACATGGAAGAAGCGACAGCATCCGACGCAAAAATCTTCGGGACCCCAAAATTACATAAAAATTTGATGGATCCACCATTTAGACCTATAGTGGACAGCAGAGGCTCTAACACGTATGCATGTGCCAAATTGATTGACAGCATTTTGAAGCCTCTGATCAGGGATGAGCCACAGATATGTCGGGATTCGTGGGGCTTTTTGGAAAGCATCAACACTTTGGAATATAAAGATAACATCTTCTTGACCATTGATGTCAAAGACTTGTATACGGTTATTCCTCAGACCTTGGGCATTGAATGGACAAGAGAGTTTATTTCCAAAAGAGCCAATGACAATAAGGTTGGTTTGGTCGAAGCGCTATTGGATTTAGTACTATCTAATACCTACATCATGTTTAATAAAGAAATTTTCTTGCAAAACACTGGGGTAGCCATGGGGTCACCCTGTGGGGCAAGTTTTGCCAATAGTGTCATGGCCTTTTGGGAATGTAATTATTTATTTACCAACAATCTGTTCCAAGAAAACATCTTATGGTATTACCAGATATCAGGACGTTATGTGCCTGGTCTGGAAGGGTGAGGTAGAATTGATACAGGAATTTATTCATAGTATAACAACGAATTTTCTTGAATTTACGTATAATATAGGCAGGGAGTACATCACTTATTTAGATGTAAAATAGTTAAAGATGTGAACAAAAGGCGATACAAAGCCTTAATTTACAGAAAACCCACATACTCAAATGCATTTTTCAAGCGACCACCCGTACCACCAGAAAAAGGCAGTAGTGAAAGGGCAATTGGTTAGGGCTGCCTGAATGGTCACTGATGACATTGATTTTCAGGATGAATGCCAGAGGCCTAAGTCTATGTTTTTAGCAAGAGGGTACCCTATCAACCTTTTATCCGAAGTTTCCCTTGAAGTTTAAGTAAAGAGGGAATTAGGGTACTTCAAGCCAATTCTCATTGGTAGGAGCTGTGTTGATTGTAATAATGCATCTATTCACGTTAAAGTACAGCGGATTGATATAACAAATAGAGACAATTGCCAAGTTTTGAATTTTATGGTTACATATTCTCTTGATTTTAAAAGAATCAAGGAAATATGTATGAAAAATTGGGCAGTTAGAGGATCAAGCAATTTTTAGTAAGGTGGGTATTAGACCTAGGCTCACTTAACAGAAGAGGAATGAACCTCAAAAACTTGGTTGAAAATAATAGTAACAAATTGACCCACCACCCGCAGCGGGTACCAATGGGTATGATGAAATGTGGGTTCTGTCCCCAACGTAGGTGTATTAATGTATGTCCTACATTCACGATTAACAACAGAATATATAAGATTAAGAGTAAAATTAGTTGTGACTAAAGCGGTGGTCTATGTGGCGAGCTGTGATTCATGCCCCTCATTTTACATAGGTAAATCGGAGCGGAAATGAAAACAAAGAACATATGAGCACAACTACAGCATTGGAAGAAGTGATAATAATGCCCTTGCCAGGCATGTTATGGAGCATTTAACTCAAATTCAAATTTTCAATACCGTGTCAAATCCGTTTAGACCCTAGAGGGGGGGCCATGGCAATTATTTCAGGAGGAGCAGGAGTTATGGCAGATTAGGACTTCAGCATATACGCTACCTGGTTTAAATGAATTTGTTTCACTCAAGAGAGTCTTAAAGTTAAAGGCGCTGTGTAGGTGAAACTTGCACTTTTTTGTTTGGTTTAATATACTTAGTATGATTATATATTTTTATATTTTGGTTTTTAATTTTATCAGGTATACAGCAATTGTTAGTTTTATGTTGTTTAGTTAGGTTGTTACATTTTAATTGAGTATGTATTAATATTAATGCTGGTTGACAGTGTGGGGGTGTTTACTATTTTTTAAAGCAACTTCCTGTCATGTATACCTTTAAAAAAAAAAATTTTTTTTTAATTTTTTTATTGATGAATTAATTATTGTTTAACTATTGAGTATTTTATTAAGTAATATGCTTGTTAAGTGTTACTTGCTCTTATACATAAGGGACCTGTGTTTGTCTGTAACTGTCTGATGAAGGTGAGACACAGGTCTCACCGAATGTGCTTACATTATTCAAGTACCTCTCTACATTTTTACATTTTGGTTGGTTTTGTCTGGGGAAGCTGTTCCTAGTCGCTACGCTTGGGTTGTTGGTTTAATCAGTTTGTAATTTTTGTGTTTGTTTTTTTATCCGATGCAGAAATCCCAAGACTCTGGTATTCGGGCCGACTGAGGGCTACCTGCAGGCAGATAACCCAAGTGTGATGACTGCAACAGTGAAACACTAAGAACATTAACTGTTTCCAGGTCCTGAGAATGTTGGCATCAAAGACTTAAGTAGCATTGAAGTTTCCTCATATGTAGTCTTGCATATGGAATTAACAGTATACATGAGGCCATGAACCCTAGGGCCTGCAGTATTTTTCTTGCAGGTAGCTGGGTTCTGGTGGCCATTTGTTTGAAGTAAGCTGTCAAATGCACTTGTTTTTCTGAAGTGAGGAATGCCATCTTTGATGTTGTGTCCAAGCTCGTTTCCAGGAATACAATCTTTTGACTGGGTACCAGTTTTGATTTCTTTAAGTTGATGGTGTACCCCAAGGAAGTGAGAAGGTGTTTCACAAATTTATTTATTTTATTTTTTATTTATTTATTTTTGTTGACCGGGCTAGTCTAGCTGGATACATATCCATTTTCAGCAGAGGCCCGGGGAGAAAAGCTCCATGTACAAATTCATTAAGGTATTAAAAACTTAGCAAAAAAGATTAGCTACAATTATACAGCATAACAAGTACAGAAGTTAGTATTATGAAGACTGTACAGAGACATTAGAGTAGATATAGCATAATCATATTTTAAATTCTACAGAGGAGTTGCAAATACAATCATGCAACAGTTAACATAATTAAGCATCAACATTCATTTGAGAGACAAGAAACTTAAATCCAAAAATCACAAAGTAAGTGAAAGAAAAGAAGAAAAAAGAATAAGAGAAAAAAAAACTAAAGTGGAGACAAGGCAGGAGAAAGAGCAGGTAAAAAAGGGGTTGGTAGTCAAAAGTCAGTGACTCACAGGGGAGGGGTTAGTTAAAAAGCATGAGAGGAGGGGGCGAAAAAGTAAAAGTATGTTTTAATCAGACTTAGAGCAGGGACAAAGCCATTGTCCTTTTAGGTAATATCTGAGGTGTTTCTTAAAGAGTTGTGTAGAGGAGAGAGAAGTGAGTGTTGTCAGGAAGCTTGTTCCAGATTCTATCAACCACATTGGAAAAGAGTGAATCTCCTGCTTTATTTGATATATTGTTGGCAATGTGTAACTTGTTAGCTGAGTGTAGTATTGTAAGATTTTTGTAAGGGGAGATCAGATTAGAAAGGATAGGGGTGTTAGTAGGGTGGTGGAGAATGTTTTGAGCAATCAGAAGTTGATTATATTGTAGTTTGTTCTGTAGTACTAACCAACAGAGTTGTTTCAGGTTGCAACAAATATCAGGTGCTGCAACAGCAATGCCTGTCTGCCTGAATCAGACAGTTGTCCAGGTACGGGAAAATTTGGATATTTCTTTGCCTGCAGTATGCAATGGCTGGAGCCAGGCATTTTGTGAAAACTCTGGGCGCAGTAGATAAGCCAAAGTGAAGTGCAGAGAACTGATAATGCATAGATCCTGCCCTGAAATGTAGATACTTACTGCATGACTCCCTTATGGGGATGTGCAGATAGGCTTCTTTTAAGTCTAGGGTGACTAATCAGGCATCCTTGGCTAGCATAGGAAGAAGCTGTTGCAGGATAAGCATTTTGAATTTTGGTACCACCAGGAAGGTGTTGAGAATTGAAAGATCTAGGACTGAGTGCCAAGAGTCCTCTTCCTGGGTACCAGGAAGAATCTGGAGTAGAATCCTGGATCCCTCTGTTCTACTGGAACCAGCTGAATAGCTCTGATACTGAGCAGGGAAGCTAGTGGCTTTGAGCCTCTGTCCACTGGTTTGGTGGAAGGTCTGGAAACGCGCTCGGGGTTGGCAGTGAATGGAAATAAAATTTGTACCCCTGGGATACAATGTTGAGGACCACTAGTCCTGTGTGATGGACATCCAATTTTTTGCATGAAGGGAAGTTTTCCTCCTAGGGGCACAAGAAACTGGGCAGGGCTGGGGAATGGAGTAAAGAAGTCAATGAGTTTTTTTGCGTAAGGAGGTGGCTTACCACTCCCTGCTTTGGGATGGGGGCACACCATTGCTTAGATCTATGCATACCCTGAGACTGTAGTCAGTGTGGCCCGTTTCCCTGGGTCTGGTTTGAGAAGGCCTGGTGGGGGCTGGAAAGGACCAGTGTTTGAAAGGGCAATGTCTTCTGAATCTAGGGGGTTGCACTTGTAAGAATTCTAAGTCTGAATAGACTTAGTATTTTATTCCATCTTTTTAAGAACCTCTTCTGCTTTGGTGCCAAACAAACTGTCCTTGTTCAAAGGAGTGTCTAGTAACTGCTTTGACATGGTCTGGCAAGGTCTGCTCCTTGAGCCAAGCATGTCTTCTCAGTACAGATGCAGTGACTGCTGCCCGCAGAAATGCTTCTAGGGCTTCAAAGCCACACTGCAAAGTATGCTTACTGACTTGGCTTGTAGAATGCATAAGCTCCTGCAATTATGTTTGTTTTCTGCACAGTCTGTAAAGGTTGCCACTATTTGTTTAACAAGTTCCACAACATGCTGTTGGTACTTCAGCATGTGAAACTGACAATTCAATTCCCTAATAGCAAGAGTTGCAGAGGTATATACCTTCTTACCCCATCTGTCCAAAGTTCTGGAATCCCTGTCCGAAGGGGTGGGATTCTTGGCTGTAGTAGCCTTGATACACATTTAGGCCCCCGGGAAATTAAGAAATCTGGGAGTGTCAGGTACTCTGTAGTACCTGTCTAGTTTCCTAGGGGCAGGAGGTGAAGTGTCAGGAGTAAGACTGTACTGAAAAAAAAACATCAATAACATCCAGGACAGGGGTATTGCTAAAGGCCTGTGCTGAGGCAACTCTATGAATTCTCTGAGTCTCTTCTTGGACTGAGGAGAGTCTGGGCATTCCCAGTGGAAATGCTCTCAAGGTATGCAAGGTTTCACCAAAAGAAAAATCCTCTGGAGGGGAGGCAGAGGGAATGGATTCCTCTGCATCAAAATCCTCATAAGCAGATAAGGGCATGTCTTCATAATCAGAAAGCTCAGTCATCGGACTCCTGGTTTGTAAAAGCTGTAGGGGACTGGTCCTCTTTCTCTTAGCCGGGGAAGGCTGACTTCCCCTAATCAGCATAAGGTCTTCAGCCATTCTAAGCATTTGTTTTTGTGGCATGGGAGCAGGTGCATGCCCTTTGTCAGTTTTCTAGGTGTATTGCGTACTCTGGGCCTAAGAAACTCACTAGTTTTGGTTAAAAAAGTAGTCTTGAGTCTAGCATCGGTTGAGTGAAGAACCGCCTCAGAAGCCAGTGCCTGCACAGCGGCTCCGAACCCATCCAAGGTAGAGACATCCACAGGTTCCATAGTCTAAGTCGTCTCGCGGCATACCGGACTCAGAATGGGTTTCGGTAGAGGCCTGCGAATCCACTGAAGCGGGCATTAGGGGCTGCAAAAGTATCTCACGGAGTATCGGTGGACTGGCAACTAGCTTAATGGAAGCATCTGCAGCTTATGAGGTCTGCCTCAGTCTTTAACCTTATGTTTTTTCAGAATATTGGTAGTTGGATGACTTACCGAAGCCATTTCAGAATATGGAGATTGTTGCTAAATTCTTCGCTCTCTAAGAGCCTGAAGAATGGTTCAGGCGTTAAACAAGGTACAAAACTGACAGCAAGGTACATCGTGGTCTGGGCCTAAACAGGTGATGCAGTAACAATGAAAATCTCTGTGAGGTATTTGCTTTCTACAGGCAAGACAATTGTTAACTTTTTCTGACATCTGTTAGAGCAAGAAAAAAGGATCCCCAACGGGGTACTTAGCTTTAGAAGACTTCTGGATTATTCAATTCGTAAATGAGTTCAGGTAGCGGCTGACTGGCACTTGCGAACTGCTTCTGCTTCGGGCTCCTCTGCAAGAAAGACTGATGTAATAGCATCGGCTGCCTGATTTTACATCCCTGACGACCCGTCAGTCCTGGAGTGACAGCATCCAACGCAGAAATACTAAGCATCTGGTACTCAAGCCGACTGAGGGCTACCTGCAGGCAGATCATCCAAGTGTGATGACTGCAACAGTGAAACACGAAGAAAATCCAATTTGTTCTAGACTGACCTGAAAGCTTTGAGCACATGAATTCAGGCAACCTTTTACGTTTCTGTACTACTACAGAGTTGCATTCAAAACACTCAGTGTCTCTCACTACACAAGGTCTTACTTATTATTTGTGCAGGGTTGAATTAATTTTGAGGCTCCTGATGGAAGGCTACAGCTTGGTTTTGTCTGCCCCACCTTTTGAGCTATTTTCAAATAGGATGGCATAAGGATTTCTTTCACCACTTGAAGTGATAGATGGCTTCAGGTGCTTCTTATGCACAGAGTTCTCACATGCAGCCTTGTCAGGAAGGCCATTAAAATTGTGAAGGCCATGAATCCCAGCACCATCAGGAATTCCCTGCTGTAAAGAGGCGTAATAGTTTGCAGAGAACATTCCACTTTCTCTGCAGGAAAGTACATCTCCTGGACAAGGTGAGGACTGCCACAGTGGTGTTTGACAATTCCAGCTTTTCAGGACAATGTTCTACTACAAAGTCCTTTCCACATCTTCCTGGGATAGTGTCCGAATGAGACATTCAAGTAAAGCTACATCAGACTGCCCTTGGTTTGGCAACAATTACTGCAGCCAGGAACTTAGAAAATCCTGGGTACAGTAGCCATATCCAAAGGTCAAGGAAATGGACAGCAGTAGCTCCCTACCTCATATCTACATGCACCTGTGGTTTGAGTGGGTGGGAGAGGGAGGAGGATCCTCCAAAAATGTACAGCTGTGTTAGATGCTCACCAAAAATGATGTTCAAGTAGCGTCACTGCTCCAATAACGTTTGGGAATTCCTACCTTGTAGAGGCACAACGTTGGTCCAAATGCCAGATACTTCAACCTCCCTAACATTCAGGCAGAAACCCTGTCAGGAGGTCCGCAGTGAACACAGCCAACTAACACCATCTAGTGGGAGTGTAGAATTTTGCCTTTATTCTTGGGTTTTCAGCAAAAATCAGGGAGGTTGAAAACACTAATTTAGGAAAGTTCAGATAAACTATAGGTATAAGGGATAGTCAACAATGTGACTATTCTTACTGAAGATCAGGAAAAGTTCTTTACACATTAGGGCTTGGAGTTCAGAAACTCTCCTAGTAGAAGTCAAGGCCACTTGGACAGCAGTTTCCCAAGAAAGAATTTCAAAGTCAGTCAAGATAGCAGCCTCAAAGCATGAAGACAGTATTTTTCCCCAAGACAAAATAAAGATCCCTGGGGGTGGGGTGGGGGTACTTTCTTTTCAGGTCGTCACAAGTGAAGGATACCTTTGAGAAACTGCTCATGGCTCGATCAGGAAGATGGGAGTTCTAGAGGTAGGCAAGCATAAATGGCGAACACATGGAATTCAGCAGATGCATAGCCCTTTTCTGTAAAGGTCTCAACGACAACCAAGAACTAGGACAGCCTGGCTTACAGCAGCTGCTGTCTTTTTATAACAATTTTATGGTGCTAGTCTCCTACTTTTTTAGGATGTCAAGTTGTCAGAGAATATGTGCCTGGACAAATTTGCCAGCTTCAGTGCCCAAATAAGAAAGTATTGTGAACCCCTTGTTCTGGTTGAGGTGGTCTATCTGCAGTAGTACCAGCTATACGTTCTCCTTTGATATGCTTAGAAATAGACACATTGCTGCCTGGCCTTATTGCAGCCAGAATGGCCAACTCAGGCTCATCCTTCTGGACTTTCTGCAGACTTGTTCATGGGAAGAATAAGATCCGTCCTCCATGGTCCCTTACCTGCAGCTCTAGTGTAGTATTTTAAGTTGCATTTTTGCGGTTAAAGCAATGAAATCTATTACACCCCACTTGTGTAACACATGAAGGAAGACTAGACATCCTGTTGAGCATCCACTCATTTGGGTCTAGGGGTACACCTACTGAGGGAATGAATCTGCAAGATTTTCTCTTCCTGGTAGGTATTGGACCTGGAATGTCAGATTTCATTCCATGTGCTTACTCCAAAATCAGCTTTCCCAACCTGTACAAGGAGCAAAAGTGGGTATCTCCATGTTTGCTTACTCATCGCAATGAGACTGTTTGCCCTGATGTGAAAGTTACTTGTTTTCCGTCCTGTCTTGAACGCCATCAGTGCCCTCATGACTGTCAACATCTCTGACATAAAAAAGCAATACTAAAAATTCACATGCAACAGTCATCTCTTCTTCACTCCTGCAAAGACCCCCAAGGCAATATCTGAAGCATTGGCTTTCAGGACTTGGGTGCCCATAAGCACGACAAAGAACTTCCCCTGACTGACTTGGAATGCCTGCATCCAGCACAGTTCCCTCAAGATGCAGAAAATTCAGTTGTGTACACTTACCATAAATGCAGATATTAGCGTGTAATTCACTGTTGCAGTCATTACATTTGGGTCATCTGCCTGCAGGTAGCCCTCAGCCGGCCTGAATACCAGTCTTGGATTCCTGCGTCAGATGCTTTCCCTCCTTCCATGACGTCAGGTCGTCAAGGGTATAAAACATGCAGCAGACGCCATTTTAATCAGTTTTTCTTGCCCCATGTGTCAGGTGCCCCCATAATGAGAAGCAATTATATGTTATGTTACACCTCCAACAAAAAGCAAATACACCAGAAAGCTCAAATACACCAAACAAGAAGGAAAGGTAAAGCCAGGAGAAGACAGGGGGCTGAAGGGAGGGTAACCAGGACTGCAACAGTGAATACACTTGAACATCTACATTTATGGTAAGTGTACACAACTGTACTATGCTCTTAGTGTTTCACTGTTGCAGTCATTACATTTGGGTTGATTACCAAAGATAAGGAAGGGAGGAGGAAGATAGAGAGCATTAGGGCCAGCTAATAAGCCCTGCAAAACATACAGTTGTGTACACTTACCATAAATGTAGATGTTAGAGTGTATTCACTGTTGCAGTCATTACATTAGGGTACTCTGCTTGCAGGTTGCCCTCAGTTGGCCTGATTAACAAAGTCTTGAATCCTGCGTCGGTTGCTGTCCCTTCTTCCATGACATCAGGTCGTAGAGTATAAAACATGCAGCCAACGCCATTACATCAGTTTCTCTTGCCCCAGATATCAGGTGAGATATCAGGTGTCCCCCTAATGGGAAGCAATTAAACATAAAAGCACAAAGATATACCTCCAACAAAAAAGCAAATACACCAAAAAGGCTTTAAAGCATAGTAAAGGAAAGTAGTGGTATAGCCAAAAGGAGTTAGGGGGCTGGAGGGAGGGTAACCAGGACTGCAACAGTTAATACACTCGAACATGTACATTTCAGGTAAGTGTACACAACTGTACTATGTTCTTCGTGTTCAAATGTTGCAGTCATTACATTTGGGTAGATTCCCAAAGCTATGGTTGGGAGGAGGAGTTTAGATAGCATTAGGACCAGCTATAAGGCCCTGCAAAAATGCAGTGGCAAAGCCAGCTCTGGATTTAAAGAAAATTGGCAAATGATAATGCTTGGTGAAAGTATGCACAGAACTCCAGGTAGCAGTTTTTAGGATGTCCCTGGTAGGGATGCCTCAGAAAGGCTGTAGAGGTAGATGCAGCCCTGGTGGAGTGAGGTCTGATCCCCTGGGGGATAGCCTAGCATCAACCTATGAACCTATCAGCCCTAGGGCCTATACAAGCCTAGCCATAACAATTCCCTGGCTATTTCTTCCCACACTATTTACTTCCCTGGACCCCTGTCTAGCAGGGCAACTGACGTGATCCCCGGGCTGAATTTCCTTTCTCCCATCCAATCGTCAAGATTCCTTTTGAAGAGGGCCAAAGAGGCACTCTGCTTGACATGTATGGGCAATCTATTCCAGAGTCTGGGGAGTCTCTGGGTCAGCAGCCTATCTCTCCAGCATGTTTTGTTCATTGTGATGACAAGGTATAGATCCCTGGAGCATGTGGCTCTGAGGGATTGGGATTTCTTTAAATGTAGCATGTCCAACATCTCTGGATTTGACATGGCCTTGTATGCTAAGCAGAGACCGCCTCTGAGTAGACGATATGTGACAGTACAGCTGGAGTTTTTTTTAAGGCGGTCAGCGTAGGGCATCTGCTTTAGGCCTGTGATTCTTTTAGTGAGGTATTTCTGCGGCCTTTCCAGTTGTTACAGATGTCTTGAGAGGTACATACCAAACGGGGCGTTGTATTCTATAATGGGTCTAATGAGGGATGAGTACAGTGGGACAATGACCTCCTTTTTTCTGGATGAAAAGCCCTTAGTGATGAGGTACGCCACATAGGATTTCCTGAATGCTGTGGTGATGTGGTTATCTAAAGTGAGACCACTGTCCACCTGTGTCCCTAAGTCTGTTATCACACTTTCGATGTTTAGTGTACTGCCACCTATATGGGAATTCATGGGTACATGTTTTTCCCCCAAAGGGGATAACTATACATTTCTTGGCATTGAGCTTGAGCCCATGGCTCTGGCACCAAGCATCTGTTTCTGTAAGGCCCTTTTGTAAAGTATCCACATCATTTGGGGATTCAGTAATGGCTCCCAGTTTGCAGTCATATGCAAACTTTGTTAGCCAGAGTCCCTTAGTGTTGGCCTGTACTTCAGAGAAGTAGATGACAAACAACAGCGGTCCCAGGACTGAACCCTGAGGTACTCCACTTGTCTGGAGCTGGATTTGGAGTCGGCTACTTTTACAGTGTGGGTTCTATCAGTAAGTCAGTTAGCAACCCATTGGGTGACGTAGGGATTAATGCCCAGCTTAATAAATGTATCTATGATTCCAGAGTGGGGGATTGTGTCAAAGGCCTTGGCAAGGTCTAGATAGGCTGTGTGAACCACCTCACCCTTGTCCATGGCTCTGGAGACTGATTCGAAGAAGTCAATCAGGTTCAGGAGACAAGATCGGCCCTTCACGAACCCAAACTGGGTGGGGTCCAGTGTTTGAAGGTTGCCAACGTCCGTTTATAATTTCCATGATAATACACTCCATGGCCTTGCAGATAAGGCTTGTCAAGACTGATGGGACTGTAGTTTCTGGGCTCCAAGGTGGATCCCCCCTTGCGGAGTGGGATAACGGTAGCTCTGCGCCACTCAGTGGGCACGAAACCTGAGGTGAGGCTATGATTAAACATGACACTTAGGTGAGGTGCCAGTTCATATTGTAGTTCATGTAGTACACAGCCCGGGATGTCATCTGGTCCCATGGATGCTATATTCTTAGCTTGAGATGGGCCATTTAGGGGGTGAGATGGGGGTGAAGTTGGCACTGAATTAATCAGTCAGGATATTGGCAATATCCTTGGGATCAGTATATTTAATGCCATTCTGTTTTAGTTCAGAACACATCTGAGCATAACCATTTAGATTCTTGAAAGTTATAGAATGCCTTGTGGTTGTCTTTGGAATCTTTGGCAATTTTATTTTCGTAACTAGCTTTGGAGGATTTTATGAGGGATCTCAGTTTCTTACTGAGGCTGGTAAGGGAGTTTTTTGCATCCTGGGATTTTCCTCTTTTCTGAAACAGTTTCTTCCTTTTATTGTAAAGTTTGTTTATGGCAGGGGACAGTACAGTTGTGTACACTTACCATAAATGTAGATGCTAGAGTGTATTCACTGTTGCAGTCATTACATTTGGGTAATCCTGCTGGCAGGTTGCTCTCAGCCGGCCTGAATTCCAAAGTCTTGGGTCCTGCGTTGGCCACTGTCGCCCCTTCACTGACATCAGGACGTCAGGGATATAAAAGCAGCAGCCAATGCCATTTTCTTTAGTTTTTCTTGCCCCAGATGTCAGGTGCCCCCCCAAAAGGTTGCCAACATTTAGATATGTATAATTACATGCACCAATATAAAATTTACCTTCATCTACAAGCAAATACACCACATAGGTTGTATAAATCAAAGGAGGAAAGATAGGTTCCATCAGAAGAAAAAAGGGGATGGTGGGTGGGTAACCTGGACTGCAACAGTGAATACACTCGAACATCTACATTTATGTTAAGTGTATACAACTGTACTATGTTCTTCGTGTTTCACTGTTGCAGTCATTACATTTGGGTAGAGTCCCAAAGCTAAGATTGGGAGGCTGGAGCTAAACAGCATTAGGAGCGGCTATGAGGCCCTGCAGAACTGCAGTGGCAAAGCCTGCCCTGGATTTAGAGTAGAATGGCAGATGACAGTGCTTTGTAAAGGTGTGCACTGAACTCCCAAGTAGCAGCCTCTAAAATGTCCTTGGAAGGTACTCCCCTGAGAAAGGCAGCTGAAGTGGCTGCAGTTCTGGTTGAGTGTGGCCTAATGCCCTTAGGTACTGGCTTGCCACGGTGTACATAGCAAAAACAAATGCAGTGGCCTATCCACTTTGAAATAGTCTGCTTTGAGATAGCCTTTCCTTGTGATCCTGCAGCATATGTCACTGGTAATTGCTCTGTCTTTCTGAAAACTTTGGTTCTGTCCAAGTAGAATCTAAGCTGTCTGTGTATATCCAAAGAATGCAGAATTCTCTCCCCCTTGTCCAGTGGATTTGGATAAAAGGTTGGCAGGTGAATAGTTTGGCCGAGAGCCACAATGGACACTACCTTGGGCATAAATGTTGGGTTTGTCCTCAAAGAGACCCTGTCTGGATAAAAACATTTAAAAAAACGTTCCACAGCCATGAGTGCCTGTAGCTCTGAAACTCGTCTTGCAGAAGTTATTGCTAGGAGCAGAGCTGTTTTCCAAGATAAAAACTTTATATCAGCAGTAGCAGCTGGCTCAAAAGGTGGTAGGGTGAGTTTTTCCAAGACATAGTTGAGGTCCCATTCAGGCATTGGTGATGATCTTGGAGGTCTTAGATTTTTGGCTCCTCTGAGGTACTGCTTTAATAAGGGATGAGAAAAGATTGGTGGCTCTGCATTGTAATGAGCCGAAATGGCAGAGTAATGAATTTTAATAAATGAAAAAGATAGGACTTTGTTCAGCATCTCAGTTAAGTATTGCAAAATCTGAGGAATATTTGGCTCAGCTGTTATCAGTTCCTTGTGCCTGGTTCCAAGCACAGAATCTCTTCCATTTTCCAGCATAAGATTTTCTAGTACTAGGCTTTCTGGCTTCCAAAATGACATCAATCACAGCTTTACTGAGAGGTGAGTTTTGTATGACATTATTCGCCATGGTGTCAGGTTTAAAGTTCTGAGTTGGCTGTGCAGGATCTGACTGTTTTGCTGGGACAGTAGATAAGGTATTTGAGGTAAGGTCCAAGCTGGGCATAAAGACAAGCTCCTTAATATTGGATACCAGTACTGGCGGGGCCAGTCTGGGGCAATCAGTATCATCTTTGGCTTCTCCTGTCTGACCTTTAGGAGTACCTTGGGGAGACGAGGCAGAGGGGGAAATGCATATACGGATAGGTTTTTCCAGCTGAAAGATAGGGCGTCCACTTTCCATGCTTGTCTGTGATAAATCCTTGTGCAGAATCTTTTGAGTTGGTAGTTGTGAGGAGAGGCAAATACATCTATGTCCGGGCATCCCCATTTTCTTGTTGTCATGCTGAAGACTTGTGGATCCAGGTGCCACTCGTGGGGATCCATGAGGTTTCTGCTTAGTTCGTCTGCCAGAGTATTTTTCCTTCCTGGCAGGAATTGTGCCTGCAGATGTACTTGTTAAGTCAATGCTGTGTCCCACAAAGTCATGGCTAGTCTGCAAAGGGGGTAAGTGTGTGTGCCCCCCTGCTTGTTTATATACCACATGACCGTGGTGTTGTCTATCAGTAGTTGTCCTGGATGAAGTAGGTCCTTGAAGGCTGTCAGGGCATTTTGAACTGCTAGCATCTCTTTTTGTGCCCTGAATGCATCTTCCTGCCATGTGGGCCCCCCAGGCATAATCTGATGCATCTGTTAGTGTCTGCCTGGCTGGGGGTAATGTGAATGGCTGTCCAGTGTTTTGGCGACAAGCCTTTGCCCACCATCGAAATTCCTGTTGCAGGCAGGGATTGAGAGTAATCATAGTTTCCAGGCTGTGGCAATGTTGAGTCCAAACACTTTTTAGGTACCATTGAAGTTTCCTCATATGCAGTCTTGCATATGAAATTAGTAGGATGCAGGATGCCATGAAGCCCAAAGCCTGCAGAATTTTTTCTTGCAGATAACTGGGCCTTTGTTGCCAACATTTTGAAATAGGTAGTCAGTTGCCTTTGTCTGGTGTGAGATAAGCCATCTGGGCAGTTGTATTTAGGCTTGCACCCAGGAATATTCTCTTGAGAGGGTACTAGTTTTGATTTCTTTTTGTTGACTGTGTACCCCAGGCATGTTAGAAGTCTTTTCAGAAGCGCCAGATGCTGCAGAAGAATGTCCTTGTTCTCTGCTTGAATTAAGACTGTCGTCCAAGTAAGGATATATTTGTATTCCTCTTTGTCAGCAGAATGCAATTACTGGTGCCAGGCACTTTGTAAATACCCTGGGCGCAGTAGATAAGCCAAAGGGCAGTGCAGAGAATTGGTAATGCATTGACCAGCCTTGAATCTGAGGTATCTTCTGCATATTTGTCTGACTGGGGCATGCAGGTATGCCTCTTTTAGGTCTAAAGTCACAAGCCAAGCGTTCTTGCCCAGCATGGGCAGAAGCTGCTGCAAAGTCAACATCTTGAATTTTGGTATATCCAGGAATGTGTTCAAAATAGATAGGTCCAGTATTGGCCTCCAGGCCTTGTCCTTTCTGGGTACCAAGAACAGTCGAGTAAAATCCTTGTCCCTGCTCTTGCTCAAGTGCTTGTTGAATGGCCCCCATATCCATGAGGTATGAAACTTGTTTATGTGCCTCTGCCCATTGATTTTTTGGCAGATCTGGCCAGCTGTTTGCCTTTGGCAGGGATATGGAAACGGAACTTGTAGGCCTTGTGACACGATATTTAGGACCCACATGTCCTGGGTTATAATGTGCCAGTTTTAAGAAAAAAGTGCTAATTTTCCCCCTAAGGGTGCTGCCAAGAGATAAGTGCTTGGGTGCAGGCAGGGGGAATTCATTTGGACCGTTTCTTGTATGGTTGTGATTTGTCTTTACCTTTGGAGGTAGAAGCCTCCCATTGTTTGGAGAGGTATGAACCTTGCGCCTGGGGTCTGCCTCTAGGGCATCTGGATTTGCCCCTTTGAGGTCTGTCTGACACAGTAAAGGACCAATTCTTTGTTGGCCAGTGTCTACTAAACCTAGGTGGCTGTACTTGTAAAAAATATTTGACCGTTTGCATAGATTTAGCTTTGTCCTCCGTTTTCTTTAACACCTCTTCTGCCTTAACACCAAACAAAGAATCATGCTTGTAAAGGTGCTTCTAATAATTTAACTTTAACATGATCAGGCAAGCATGCCTCTTAATTACAGAACCTGTAACTGCGGCCCTGCATGAGGCCTCTAAAGAATCAAAACCACACTGCAAAGTATGCTTTCCAACTTGCTCAGCTGCATGCAATAAATCCTGCATTTCCTTGTTTTCTGCACATTCAGAGTTTAACATTTTCTGTTTAAGCAATGCCATGACATGTTGCTGATATTTGAGCATATGAAACTGACAGTTTAAGGCCCATATGGCCAAGGTAGCAGATGTGTAAACCTTTTTTCCCCATCTATCCAGTGCCCTAGAATCTCTGTCAGAGGGAGTAGGGGTTTTTTTTGCAGCGGAAGCCTTAATTCCTTTGGGACCCTGAGAAATAGTTTCTGGGTCTGCAGCAAGGTTTCTAAAAAGGAATTTGTGAGAGTCAGGAACCCTGTAATATCTGTCAGGCTCAACAGGAGCTGGAGGTAAGGAGTCAGGGGTAAGACTAGACTCTGAAAACACATCTACATCCCACAGGTGGGATGATAGTGGCTTGTGTTGAGGTAGTAAAAGGAAATCAATGAGCCTCTTTTTAGATTCTGAAAAATCTTGGCTCTCCCAGTGGAAATGCTCTCATGGTATGTAAGGTTTCCCCAAAAGAATAGTCCTCTGGAGGAGAAGCTGAAGGTATAGATTCTTCAGCATCAGAATCCTTATAGGGGGGGAAGAGAACATTCCTGATCAGAAGAGAAATCAGAAGAAATGGAAACCTGATCTGAAGATTCATAGTCAGTCTCTTGCCTAGGCCTCTTATCAGGTGGGGGATGGGAACCCCTGATCAAGGTAATCAAGTCTTCGGCCATTTTGAGCATCTGTTTTTTGGGCATAGAGGCCTGACCACATGGCTATTGAGTTTGTTTCTTTGCTTTGGAAGGTTCTTTAGTCTTTGCCTTTGAAGCTGAAGTCTGTTTGATGTAAAGATGTTTAGGTCTGAATACACCCTCAAAAGCCGGTGCCTGCTCAGTGGCTCCAGACCCATATGAAGGGATAATATCCAAGGCTCCAATATCTTGACTTTCCAGTGGCATGGCAGACTCCACGTGGGAGTCGGTAGAGGCCTGCGACTCTAAAGTAGCGGGCATCAAGGGCTGCGAAAGCGCCTCACTGAGGACTGGCGAACCGGAGACCGGCTTAGGAGAAGCTTTGTCGTCTGTTTCGGGCCTCTGTTGTCCATCACTTTCCTTTGCATTTTTTTGTGAACTCCGGCAGTCGGATGGCTCTCTGACTACATTTCTGGATAATCAAACCGGCGTCCAAAAATAGTTTAAAGCAAAATCATACCGACACTTAATAGTGCGTTAGTTAAATCTAGCACAAAACTAAACCAGAAACGTTGTGATCAAGGCCTAGGCAAGGAATACAGTAAGAATGAAAATCCTTATTTGGTATTTGCTTCCCAATAGAAATACAATTAACTTTTTCTGACATCGGTCTGGAGCAAGAAAAATGTTTCCCCAAAGGGGTACTTAGCTTTATTGAAGACTTCGGATCTGAAACTTGAAACACGAAAATCTCAGGAGTCGGCCAACCGGCACTTGCGAACTGCTTCTGCTTCGGCCACCGCGCGGCAAGAAAGACTAAAGAAAATAGCACCGGCTGCTTCTTTTATACCCCTGACTACCTGACCTCAGGGAAGGGGTGACAGCGGCCGACGCAGGCCCCAAGACTTTGGAATTCAGGCCGGCTGAGGGCAAACTGCCAGCAGGATTACCCAAATATAATGACTGCAACAGTGAAACACGAAGATCACCACCAGATTGGCTTCTTTTTTTGGATGAGAGCATCTTGGTTCTATTTGGGATGGCACGATTCATACACGAGTGGATGTGCCTTAATGTAGGATTCAGCAGTTGAACTTTCAGTTCCCGTTTGCATGGCTGTCATGAAGTTAGTCACTTCTGACTTGAGTAGCATGAAGTTGGCTTTGGAGAAGTTTTTTATGGAGGTTTCCTTACTGGGGGGTGGGGGTGGGATGTGGATGTTAAGGGTGATTAGCTTATGGTCAGACCTGACTAACGAGGGGGTGACCATAGGTGTGGAGCATCGATTTCCCATGTTGGTAATGACCAGGTCTTGGATATTGGAGCCCATGGTGGGGCTATGGATTAGTTGATCCAGGGCATTGGAATTTATGAATTCCAAGAACGGTTGGGCAAAGGTGTTGGTACACGAGTAGTTTTCCCAGTTAATGGCAGGGTAGTTAAAATCACCCAGTATTAGGGTGTTTGGTTCCATCTTAATATTTTCCAATATGTTTAGAAAGGTGTAGTGAGAATCTTGGGGCATGGTGGGGTATCTGTAGCAAGCTACAGTTTGGATTGCAGTCTTACCTATTGTTAGTTGCACCTGGAGAATTTCAGACGCATTGTGTTGGGCACTAGCCTGGTGGTGTGAAAATCCTTGGTGAATATCGACACTCCTCCACCTTTAGTGTTTCGGTCCTGGTTTGGTGGCCGAAAAGTGTGGTAAGAGTTGTAGCCCGGTATTGCAGGGGTGATCTCTGGAGCCTTGAACCAGGTCTCAGTTACTGCACAGATATCTATGTTCTCTATTTGTAGGAGTCTCGAGAGAGTGCATTTTGAGGTTTAGACTTCTAGCATTACCTTAAGATTTTGCATGCTTGTACCTTTTACGGTGGTGGTTTTGTCTTTTGAACTTTGCCTAAAAAAGGCCCTATAGGGGTGGCAAGAGCCTTAACCAGTAACCTGAATCCCAGGAGCGACAGGTGCAGACCATCTCTGGCAAAACATTGTGGTCTATCATGTCGTCCCAGGCAGACAGATACTGGGTCCCCTTTGAATGACGCTAGAAGCATAGCCAGTCGAAGTCAATAATTTTTGTCCTTATATTGTGGTATTCTGAGCGAAGGCAGGATGCTACTCAGGGATAGGGTCATACCTGCCTGGGCCACATGATCAGAGAGCTCTTCCATGCCTCTTTTCATGTAGTCCAGGGAGGTACGTCTCAAGTCATTTACTCCAACATGGACAATGACAGTCTCATATTTGTACTTGTTGTGGAGCGACCTGACGTTATGCGGCGGATCCTGGCACCAGACAGGCAGCTGACTAATTTTCTCCTTGTTCAACCTGGTGAGTGGGACATCAGTGTGCCGGACTACAGAGTCACCTATGACTAAAGTGTTAGGTATGTTGTCTTGCCTTCGGGGCTGTTGCTGGGAGGCACACTGGTGTTGTGAGCTATGTGACACTTTGGTTGTGATTGGCGTTTGTTTGCGTTTCAACTTCAGAGGTCCTTGTTCCTTGGGCAGGTTACAGTTAAGGGCCTCAGCATATGTGGATTTAGTGTTGCTATATGTGGGTGTTGGTGGTGTGGGTTTAGAAGGGCTATGTGGTGCTTACAGCAGAAATGAATGCAATGGCTTATCCATTTAGAAATGGTTTGCTTTGAAATAGCCTTCCCCTCTGCCCCTGCAGCAAATGCTACCAGCAGTTCAGATTTCCTTTGAGGTTTAGTCCTGTCCAAGTAGAATCCAAGTTGTCTGTGCACCTCTAAGGAATGCAGTACCCGTTCCCCTTTATTCTGCGGATTGGGAAAGAAGGTTGGCAAATGAATGAACTGATTAAGAGCCACACTGGATACCACCTTGGGCATGAAGGATGGATTGAATCAGAGTGACACCCTGTCCACATGAAAGATGATGCAAGGCTCCACTGCCATAAGGGCCTGTAATTTAGATACCTTTCTAGCTGAAGTGATTGCTAAAAGGAAAGCTGTTTTCCAAGAAAGAAATTTTAAGTCTGCAGTAGCAGCTGGCTCGAAAGGAGGTAGAGTGAGTTTCTTGTGAAGCATCTCAGTTAAGTATTGTAAAATCTGAGGTAAATTGGGCGCAGCTGGGCTCATCCCTTGAGACTGGTTCCAGGCACAGAATCTTTTCCATTTTTCAGCATAAGATTTTCTAGTACTAGGCCTCCTTGCCTCCAAGATATCATCCATCACAGGTTTGCTGAGGGATGGTAAAGGAGAGATTAAGTAATTAACCAGGCTGCAAGATTCAGTGTTGGAAGCTGAGGGTGCAGAATGGGGAAGCAGGGAAGGAGTCTGAGGCAGCTGCCATACAGATAACTGTGACACTGCGCAGGAGGGGGTACCAGTGTTGGCGCGGCCAGTCTGGAGCAATCAAAATCATCCTTGGCTTGTCCTGTTTGACTTTTAGTAGCACTTTGGAGAGCAGAGGGGGGAAGGTATAGACTGATAGCTTTTCCAGTTGAAAGACAGAGCATGCACTTTCCAGGCTTGTTTGTGGTGAGTCCTTGTGCAAAGTTTGTCCACTTGGTAGTTCTGGGGAGAGGCAAACAGGTCTATATCTGGGCTCCCCCATTTGCTTGTCAACATGTTGAAAATCCTTGGTTCCAGTTTCCACTCGTGTGGGTCCATGAGGCTTCTGCTTAGTCCGTCTGCCAGTGTATTTAATTTTCCTGGCAGAAATTGAGTTTGCAGGTGCACTTGGTAGTGCAAGGCTGTATTCCACAATGCCATGGCTAATCTGCAGAGGGGGTGAGAATGTGTACCCCCCCTGCTTGTTTATGTACCACATAACAGTGGTGTTGTCTGTCTTTACCATTAGTTCTCCTGGAAGAATGTGGTACTTGAAGGCTGTCCGAGCATTCTGTACAGCTAACATTTCTTTTTGATTGATATGCAGGTGCATTTGACTTGGGTTCCATTTGCCCTGAATGCACTTCCCTGCCAGGTGAGCCCCCCATGTAGAGTCTGATGCATCTGTTAGAGTTTGGGCGGCAGGGGGTGATGTGAAAGGTAATTCCTTGTTTTGGTGGCAGGCCTCTGTCCACCAAAGGAACTCTAGGCGTAGGCAAGGTATAATAGGAATCATTGTTTCTAGGTTATGAGAATGCTGACACCATAGGCTTTTTAGATACCACAGTAGTTTCCTCATATGCAGTCTTGCATATGGAATTAGAAGAATGCAGGAGGCCATGAACCCCAAGGCTTACAGTATTTGTCTTGCAGATAGCAAGGTTTTTGTGGCCACTTGTTTGAAGTAGGTTGTCAAATGAATTTGCTTTTCTGGCATGAGGTAAGCTATCTGGGAAGTTGTATTCAAGCTTTCTGCCAGGAATATAATTTGACAAGGTACCAGTTGTAATTTCTTCTAGTTTATGGTGTAACCCAGACAAGTTAAAACCCTTTTTACAAAGGCCAGATGATTCAAAAGTATGTCCTAGCTTTCTGCCTGAATTACTCAATAGTCCAAGCATAGATATATTTGAATATTTCTTTGCCTTCAAATTGCAATAACTGGAGCGAGGCACATTGTGAATACCCTGGGTGCAGTAGATAAACCAGAGGGCAGTGCAGAGAACTACAGTGCGTGTAGCCTGCTTTGAAGCAGAGGTATTTTCTGCAAGATTCCCTGATTGGGATGTGCGGGGGTATGCTTCTTTTAAATCTAGTGTTGCCAACCAGGCATCTTTACCTAGCATAGGAAGTAAATGGTGAAGAGTCAGCATCTTGAATTTTGAAATCTCCAAAAAGGTTTTTAGAACAGACAGGTCCAGGATAGGACAACATAGGTTCATAGGTTTATACTAGGCTATCTGCCCTAAGGCATTTATAAGCCTAGCCCAGAGTTTTGTGGCTTACGCCACCCCTTATGTTAAAAAATACTGTGCCCATTAGTTTGTTGTGCCTCTGTCCAGCAGTGACACAGAGATGATTCCCGGGGTAAACCTACGATCTCCCATCCACCGGTCAAGATTTCTCTTGAACAGAGCCAGCGAGGTGCTCTGCCTCACATGGACCGGGATTTTATTCCACAACATAGGGAGTCTCTGGGTGACAAATCTATCCCTCCAGCATGTCCTATTTATATCCGTGCTAAGGTTTAAGTCGCTTGCTCTAGTGGATCTGGTAGATTTGGATTTTTGAGGTGGAGCATGTCCATTAATTCCGGGTTGGACATGGCCTTGTATGTCAGGCACAGGTCACCTCTGAGCAGACGGTATGCGACTGAATAGAGCTGGAGTTTCTTCAGTCTGGCAGCATATGACAGATTTTGGAGTCCCTTTATCCTTTTGGTGAGGAACTTTGGTCTCTCCAATTGCTGCAGGTGTCGGGTGAGATGCATCCCGAATGGGGCATTGTACTCGATCATTGGTCTGATAAGTGAAGAGTACAGGGGAACAATGACCTCACTTGATCTGGATGTGAATCCCTTCATGATCAGGTGGGCAATGTAGAGGGTTTTTCTAACCACTTTAGCAATGTGAGTGTCAAACGAAAGGCCACTGTCAACCTGGGTCCCCAGGTCCCTGATAACCTCTTCTGTGCTTAGTGGATTGCCACCTATATGGTAGCTTGGGGTTTACCTTGTTTTTCCCGAAGGGTATGACTATACATTTTTTGGCATTTAACTTCAGGCCATGGCTCTGGCACCTGCTATCAGTTTCCGTGAGACCCCTCTGAAGAATATCTGTGTCCGATGTACTTTCCACTATGGCTCCTAGTTTGCAGTCATCTGCAAACTTTGTCAGCCATAGTCCTCCTATGTTTGCCTGTACTTCTGAGAAGTAGATGCCGAACAACAGGGGGCCAAGGACTGAGCCCTGTGGGACACCACTTGTGACCGGCTTGGAGTCTGACATGGCGCCAGCTACTCTAACCCTGTGGGTTCTGTCCTTTAGCCAGTTTGCAACCCATCTTGTGACATATGGGTTTACATTTAAGCTGGTAAGTTTCTCTATAATACCCGAGTGGGGTATTGTGTCGAACGCTTCTGCAAGGTCAAGGCAGGCTGTATGGACTGCCTTTCCCTCATCAATGGCCTCGAAGAAGTCGACCAAGTTCAAAAGGCATGATTCTGCGCTTGACAAAGCCAAACTGGGTCGGGTCCAATGTCTGCAAGTTCCCCATGTCTTTGTTTATGAGTTCCATTATGATCCTCTCCACAGCTTTGCAGACCAGGCTTGTTAAGCTAATGGGGAGGTAGTTACCAGGGTCCGTAGAGGCACCACCTTTGTGGAGTGGGACCACAGTTGCCGTACGCCACTCCTTGGGCACGTATCCTGTGGTAAGGTTAAGATTAAACAGCTGCCTTATGTGCGGGTTTAGTTCCTCATTGAGTTCGTGTAGCACACAGCCGGGGACACCATCCGGTCCCATTGATGCTGTGTTTTTAGCTTCAGAGAGCAGCTTTCACCTGTGCATTGGAGATGTCTGGGAGGCAGCACTCCGCTGGGATAGTTATCTCTCCTTTTGGGAAGAGGGGGGTGAAGTTTGCACTGAACCTGTCTGCCAGTATGTTGGCAATGTCTGTGGGTTCAGTGATTTTTGTATCATTTTGGACTAATTCTGAGCATATCTGGGAGTTTCTACCCAGGTTTCTAACATAGCTGAAGAAGGCCTTATGATTGTCTTTTGAATCTATGGCAATTTTTCTCTCAAAGTTGGCCTTGGATGATTTTATGAGTGCTCGTATTTTTTTTACTAATAATGATCAAAGGTGTCTTCTCTTTTATGGATTTAATTGCCTTTTCTGGGTACCAGGAAAAGTCTCTAGTAGAAACCTTGTCCCTTTTCCTCTTCTGGTACCAGTTGAATAGCCACCATGCATAAGAGAAAGTACTTGTTTTTGGGCTTCTGCCCACTGATTCGGGGGTAGGTCCGACCATCCACTTGGTGTTGGCAACAGGTGGAAGTGAAATCTGTATCCCTGGGACACTATTTAAAACCCATCTGTCTTGGGTAATGAGTTCCCAATTTTTTGCATGAAGAGCAATCTTTCTCCCCAAAGGGGCAGTCAGATAAGTGCTTGGAAATTTTAAAAGGAAGTCATTGAGACAGTTTACCATAACGGGGAGTCTTATTCCCAGACTTGGAAGTAGAGGCCTCCCACTGCTTAGTTCTGAGAGTCCCCTGGGACTGAAACCTGGAGTTTTTGCTGTGTCTGGGTTTGGCTTGAGAAGACCTGGAAGGGGCTGGAAAGGACCAATTCTTAGAGGGCCAGTGCCTACTAAATCTAGGAGGCTGAACTTGTAAAAAATCTTTTAACAGTTTGCATAGATTTAGCTTCATCTTCCAGCTTTTTAAGAACTTCCTCAGCCTTGTTGCCAAACAGGCGGTCCTGATTTAAAGGAGCATCCAACAATTTAGCTTTAACATGATCAGGCAAAGATTGCTCCTTAAGCCAAGCATGCCTTCTGAGCAAGACCCAGTGACAGCAGCCCTGCAAGAGGCCTCTAATGAATCAAAACCACATTGCAAAGTATGTTTTCCAACTTATTCGGCAGAATGCATTAAATCCTGTAATTCTTTATTTTCCACACAATCAAGAATCAACATCATTTCCTATTTAAGCAGTCGAATAACACGGTACTGATATCATTCCCTCCAGTACAAGTCTTTTGAGTGTGTACCTTTAACCCCTAGTGGGTGTGGCCTAAGCCTTTAAAAATGGAGTTATCACCTTACAATTCTAATAAATACTCATTGACAGAGGTCAAATATCAGTACAACTGTTTGCCATCATGTATGCTTCAAGATAAAATATTCTGATACCTTGTATGTAGCGTGGTTTTGGAATTATTAATGCAAGTATGAACAAGTAATATTTGACGCCTAGAGGAGCAGTAGGGGGTAAATGCAGATGCACCTGGAGGCGTCACTCGGATGTAATGAGCATATGAAACTGGCAGTTTAAAGCCCTAATGGACAAGATTGCAGAAGTGTAAACCTTCTTACCCCATCTATCCAACGCCCTGGAGTCTCTATCAGAAGGGGTAGGATTTTTAGCAGAAGCCTTAATGCCCTTGGAGCCCCTGTGAAATAGTCTCTGGATCTGCAGTAGGATTTTTGAAAAGCAACTTGTGGGACTCTGGGACCCTGTAGTACCAGTCAGGTTTTCTGGGAGCAGGAGGAAGGGAATCAGGGGCCAAACTAGATTCCGAGACAGCATCAACAATGTCTAGTACAGGAGGAATAGCTAAAGGCCTATGCTGAGGTAGGAGAAGGAAATCCCTAAGCCTCTTTTTTGAATTAGAAAAATCCTGGCTTTCTCAGTGGAAATGCTCCCTTAAAGTATGTAAGGTTTCCCCAAAAGAAAAATCCTCAGGAGGGGAAGCAGAGGGAAAGAGAGTCCTCTGCATCAGAATCCTCATATGTAGGTAAGGACAAATCCAGGTCATCAGAAGATTCCGAAAAAACAGAATCCTGATCAGAAGATTCATAATCAACCTCAGTCCTAGGCCTCTTAGAATGGGGGGGTTGGCTACCCCTGATTAGAGTTATTAGATCTTCAGCCATTTTTATTTGTTTTTTAGGCATAGAGGCCTGAGCATCAGTTTTTTAGACATGGATCGAGATTTAGGCCTAAATAATGAAGAAGGCGTCGATTTAATATGCAAGTCCATAGGCCTGAATACACCCCTCAGAAGCCAGTGCCTGCACAGCAGCTCCAGACCCATCCAATGTAGACCATCCACGGGTTCCATAGTTGAAGCACCTCGCTGCATACTGGACTACGAATGGGTCTCAGTAGAGGCCTGAGAATCGGAAGTAGCAGGTATCAGGGGCTGCGAAAGCATGTCACTGAGCACCGGCGACTGGCTTAGAAGCGTCGTTGGCAGTTTTGGACCTTGGCGGCCTGTCTCTGTCTTTATCTTTGTGTTTTTTCAGAGTCCCGGTAGTCAGATGGCTAACAGACGACATTTCTGGATAATTAAACAGAGAACAGAAATATTTAGAGGCAAAAATATATAGACGACGGACAGTGTGCTGATTAAATAAAGCACAAAACCGACAGCAAGGTACGTCATGGTCAGGGCCTAGGCAAGGAATACAGTACGAATGAAAATCTTTATGAGGTATTTGCTTTCCACAAGAAATACAATTAACTTCTAGTGACATTGGTAACGAATAAGAAAAATTTACCCCAATGGGGTAATTAGCTTTAATAGAAGACTTCGGTTCTGAATCTCGAAACCAAAAATTTCAGGAGTCAGCCGACCGGCACTTGCGAACTGCTTCGGCCACAGCACGGCAAGAAAGACTGATGTAATGGCATTGGCTGCATGTTTTATACCCCTGACGTCATGGAAGAAGGGACAGGAATCGATGCAGGACCCAAGACTTTGTTAATCAGGCCGACTTGAGGGCAACCTGCAAGCAGATTACCCAAATGTAATGACTGCAACAGTGAAACATGAACATCTGCAGTGGCAAAACTAGCTCTGGATTTAGAAAAAAATAGGCATGTGTTAATGTTTGGAGAAAGTATGTACAGAGCTCCAGGTAGCAGATTCTAGGATGTCCCTGGTAGGAACTCTACTGAGAAAGGCTGTAGAGGTAGATGCAGCCACGGTGGGATGCGAGTGATCTAATCCCCTGTGGGGTAGGTTTTCCATGGTGCTTACAGCAGAAATTAATGCAATGGGCTATCCATTTAGAGATGGTTTGCTTTGAAATGGCCTTCCCCTCTGCCCTGCGGCAAAGCCAACTAGCAGCTGTTCAGATTTTCTGAGAGGCTTAGTCCTGTCCAAATAAATTCTAAGTTGTCCGTGCACGTCCAGACAATGCAGTATTCTCTCCATTGTTTTGTGGTTTCGGGGAAAAAAAAGTAGGCAAATGAATGGACTAATTTAGGGCCATACTAGACACAAGGAAGGATTGGTCCGGAGGGAAAAGTACAGTTTTGTACCTATCATAAATGTAGATGTTCGAGTGTTCACCCTGCTGCAGTCATCACACTTGGGTTATCCTGTCGTCAGGCGGTCACGCAGTCGGTCGGAATTCCAAAGTCTTGGTCCGGCGTCGGCTGCTGTCGCCTCTTCCCTGACGTGGGGTATATATATTGCAACAGACACCATTTTCTTCAGTTTTTCTTGCCCCAGATGTCAGGTGCCCCAAAAAAGGTGGTCAGAAATTAGTACCAAAAGGAGTAACCACAGCACAAACACAAAAATCCCTTCAGCTATAAGCAAATACATCAGTAAATCATAGAAGAGATTTAGCCAGTAGATCAGAGGGGATGGAGGGGGGGGGGGTAACCTGGACTGCAGCAGGGTGAACACTCGAACATCTACATTTATGGTAGGTACAAAACTGTACTATGTTCATCGTGTTACCCTGCTGCAGTCATCACACTTGGGTTGAATCCCAAAGCTAAGGTAGGGGGGAGGTATCAGAGGGTTAGTGGAGGCTATAAGGCCCTGCAGAACTGCAGTGGCGAAGCCCGCCCTGGACTTACAGTAAAGAGGTAAGTGATAGTGTTTGGTAAAGGTGTGTACTGAACTTCAAGTTGCAGCTTCTAAAATTTCCTTGGTTGGAACCCCCTGAGAAAGGCTGTAGAGGTAGAAGTTGCCCTGGTAGAGTGGGATCTAATGGTAGCAGGAACTGGTTTCCCATGATGGGTATAGCAGAAACGTATGCAATGACCTATCCATTTAGAAATGGTTTGCTTTGATATAGGAGAAGCTGTAGCATAGGATACAAAGAGCTGGTCAGATTTTCTGAAAGCCTTAGGTTTTGTCAAAATAGTAACGAAGCTGCCTGTGAATGTCCAAGGAATGCAGGAGTCTCTCACCTTTGTTCTGTGGATTGGAAAAGAAGGTGGGTAAGTGGACGGTTTGATTTAAAGCTACACAGGAAACCATCTTAGGCATAAAGGAAGGATTAGTTCATAGAGAAACTCTGTCTTGATGAAAAATGAGGAAAGGTTCCACTGCCATTAGTGCCTGTAGCTCTGAGACTCTTCTAGCTGAAATTATTGCTAGGAGCAGGGCAGTCTTCCATGATAGGAACTGTAGATCTGCAGCGAAAGCTGGTTCAAAGGGAGGTAGCATTAGTTTTTCCAGAACAAAATTGAGGTCCCATGTTGGTGTAGGAGCTCTCCTAGGTGGTCTAATGTTTTTTGCCCCTCTGAGGAACTGCCTTTGAAGAGGATGTGAAAATAAAGGTGGATCCGTGTTGTAGTGAGCTGAAATAGCCGAAGCATGGATTTTAATTGAGGAAAAGGAAAGTCCTTTGTGCAACGTCTCAGCTAAATACTGTAGAATGTGAGGCATGTGAGGCTGAATTGTGTCTTGGCATTTAGCTTGGTTCCAGGCACAAAACCTTTTCCATTTGTCCGAATAAGCCTTCCTGGTGCTTGGCCTCCTGGCTTCCAGAATAACATCCAAAACTGCTTGTGAAAGAGGTGCTGGTTGGATGTTTAGATGATTTGCCATGCAGCCAGATTTAAAGTTTTGAGCTGGCTGTGAAGAATCTGATTGTTTTGTTGTGTGAGCAAATGGGGGATTTGAGGCAATATCCATGGTGGGCTGTGGGCCATATTTTTCAATAACAGATACCAGTGCTGGCGTGGCCAGTTTGGGGCTATGAGAATCAGTCGTGGTCTCTCCTTTTTGACTTTCAAAAGAACCTTTGTGAGGAGAGGCAATGGAGGGAAGGCATATACTGTCAGGTTTTTCCAACTGAAAGAGAGTCCACTTTCCAAGCTTGATGGTGAAATGTCCTTGTACAAAATTTTGTCAGTTGATAGTTTTGAGGACTGGCGAACTGGTCTATATCTGGAAGGCCCCATTTTTGAGTTATCATTGCAAATATTTGTGGATCTAGTTTCCACTCGTGGGGATCCTTGATGTTTCTGCTGAGGTTGTCTGCCAATGTGTTTTTCTGTCCTGTCAGGAATTGAGCTTGTAACTGGACTTGGTAGGCCAGAGCTGTGTTCCATAAGGTCATTGCTTGCCTGCATAGAGGGTAAGAAAGTGTACCCCCTTGTTTGTTTATGTACCACATTACTGTGGTGTTGTCCGTCTTTATTGCAAGTTGTCCTGGATGTAATAGATCCTTGAAGGCTGTCAGAGCTTTCTGTACAGCTAGCATCTTATTGATTTATGTGCAGATTTATTTGATCTGCAGTCCATAGGCCTTGAATGCATTGTCCTGCCATGTGTGCCCCCCAGGCGTAGTCTGAAGCATCTGTTGTGATAGTTTGCCTGGCTGGGGGCAAGGTGAAAGGCTGACCCTTGTTGAGGTGACATGCCTGTGACCACCACAGACATTCCTGTTGTAGGCAGGGAATGAGAGATATCATTGTGTCCAAGCTGTGGCTGTGTTGTGACCATATGCTTTTTAGGTTCCACTGTAATTTCCACATATGCAGCTTTGCAAATGGTATTAGTATGCAAGATGCCATGAAGCCCAAAGCCTGCAGAATTTTTCTTGCAGTTTATTGGGTCTTTGTTGCCATTGTCTTGAAATATTGAGTCAGTTGTAGTTGCTTGTCTGGCATAAGATAAGCCTTCTGGGCCGTTGTATTCAAGCTGGCACCCAGGAATGTCATTTTTTGTGAGGGTACTAGTTTTGACTTCTTTTCGTTTACTGTGTACCCCCGGCAGTTTAGTAGATGCTTTACAAAGGCCAGATGATGTAAGAGAATGTCTTTGCTTTCTGCTTGGATGAGGAAGTCGTCCAGGTATGGATATATTTGAATTCCTCTTTGTCTGCAGTATGCAATTATTGGTGCCAGGCATTTTGTGAAAACTCTGGGCACAGTAGATAAGCCAAAGGGCAGTGCAGAGAATTGGTAATGGGTTGAACCTGCAATGAAACTGAGATATCTTCTGCAACTTTGTCTGATAGGGACATGCAGGTATGCCTCCTTGAGGTCCAACGTAACTAGCCATGCTTTCTTGCCCAACATGGGAAGTAGCTGCTGTAGTGTTAGCATCTTGAATTTGGGTACTTGTAGGCAAGTGTTTAGAATTGAAAGGTCCATAATTGGTCTCCAGGCATTGTCCTTTCTGGGCACTAGAAAGAGTCTTGAATAAAATCTTTGGCCTTGCTCTCGAGTAGGTACCAGTTGAATGGCTCTCATGTCCATGAGAGCTGTAATTTGCTTTTGTGCCTCTGCCCATTGATTTTATGGCAGGTTTGGCATTCCTCTTTTCATTGGCAAGGTGTGAAAGTGGAATCTGTATCCTCGTAGAATTATGTCTAGGACCCATTTGTCCTTTGTGACAATGTGCCAGTTGTCTGCAAAAAGTGTGAGTTCCCCCCCAAGGGGGTTGCCAAGAGAGTATTTCTTGGCCAGATGAGGTGCAAGTCATTGAGTTTGCCTTCTGGTGGTTTGAGACCTGTCTTCTCCTCCCTTCTGTGTTGTAGAGCCCCATTGGCGAGGTTTATACTGGGCTTGGGGTTGTCTTCTGCCTCTTGGGTGTCTGTATTTACCCCTCTGTGGTCTGTCAGTGGCTGGAAAGGACCAATTTTTTGTTGGCCAGTTTCTGCTGAAGCGAGGGGGTTGTACTTGTAGGAAATCTTTGAATGCATAGATTTTGCCTTATCTTCCATTTTCTTTAAAACGTCTTCTGCTTTAACTCCAAAAAGAACATCTTGCTGTAAGGGAGCATCTAGTAGTTTTGCTTTAACATGATCAGGCAGAGTTTGTTCCTTTAACCAAGCATGCCTACGTATAACAGACCCAGTGACAGCTGCTCTGCAGGAGGCCTCCAAAGAATCAAACCCACATTGTAAGGTATGTTTGCCCACCTGCTCAGTGGCGTGCAACAGATCCTGTACTTCTTTCAATTCAGATTGTTGAGGGAGAGAGGTTATTCTTTGCTTTAACTGAGAGATTAGAAATTGCTGATACTTAAGCATGTGAAATTGACAATTTAGTGCCCTCATAGCTAGTGTGGCTGAGGTGTAAACCTTTTCCCCCCACCTGTCTAGTGCCCTGGAATCCCTCTCGGAAGGTACTGGGTTTTTAGCCATAGAAGCCTCAGCCCCCTTGGGACCCTGTGAGATAGTCTCTGGGTCAGCTACAGGGCTTTTGTAAAGAAATTTGTGGGAATCAGGCACTCTAATATCTGTCTGGCTTATCCGGAGCAGGAGGTAGAGAGTCTGGGTTGAAACTGGATTCTAAATAGACATCATCCACAATGTCCAAAACTGGTGGGATGGCAAGTGGTCTGTGTTGGGGGAGTAAAAGAAATTCTCTGAGCCTTTTCTTTGAATCAGAGTAGTCCTGACCTTCCCAGTGAAAATGTTCCTTCATAGTGTGTAAAGTTTCCCCAAAGGAGTAGTCTTCAGGAGGAGAAGCTGAGGGAATACAGTCCTCAGCATCAGAATCTTAAGGAGAGTAGTAGTCTTGGTCCTCAGAGGAGTCTGAAGAAATGGACATATGCTCAGAGGATGCATAATCTTCCTCTTGTCTAGGCCTTTTGTCAGGAGGGGGCTGGGAACCCCAGATTAAAGAAATCAAATCTTCAGCCATTTTGAACATCTGTTTCTTAGGCATGGGGCCTTGAACAGGAGACCTTTTAGATTTAGAAGGAGTCTTCAACTTGGAAAACGTTTTAATGGTGATAGTCGGTCTGAAAACGCCTTCAGAAACCAATGGCGTTTCTGTAGTGCCGACATCTTTTGTAGCAAAGTCGTCGGAAGGGCCTGAAGTAAAAGGCTGCGTCGGCCTGGTACATTCCGTTAAAATTTCCGTAGCGGTCTCGGGTTCCAGATCTGCGGTAGTCAGGAGCTGCGTCGGAGCCTCACTGAGGACCGGAGACTGGATCGGCCGAGGCCTCGGAATCTGGCTTAGGCCTGGGCTGTCTATCCTTATCCCTGCGGTTTTTGTGCACGCCGGTAGTCTGTTGCTCCGACGGCATGGTGTAGTTAAATTTCCTACCAAAGTAGTGTCATGTGAAATCAAAGCGTCTTTTAATAGTACACTTATTAAACCTAGCACAAAACCGACAAGAAGTGACGTCGTGGTCTGGGCCTAGGCGAGGTATGCAAAAAGAATGAAAATCCTTATGAGGCATTTGCTTCCCACAAGAAATACAATTGTTAACTTTTTCTGACATCGGTCTGAGGCAAGAAAAGTTTCCCCAATGGGGTACTTGGCTTTATACAGGACTTCGGTCTGAAATTCGAATATCTCAGGAGTCGGCCGACCGGCACTTGCGAACTGCTTCTGCTTCGGATACCGCGCGGCAAGAAAGACTGAAAAAAACGGCGTTGGTTGCAATATATATACCCCTGGCGCACTGACGTCAGGGAAGAGGCGACAGCAACAGACGCCGGACCAAGACTTTGGAATTCCGGCTGACTGTGGGACCGCCTGACGACAGGATAACCCAAGTGTGATGACTGCAGCAGGGTAACACAAACATCCTCCCTGTCTGCATGGAAGATAATGAAGGGCTCCACTGTCAGAAGGGCCTGTAATTCAGACACTATTCTAGCTGAAGTGATGGCCAGAAGGAAGGCTGTTTTCCAAGAAAGGACTTTCAACTCAGCAGTTGCAGCTGGTTCAAAAGGAGGGAGAGGTGCGCTTTTCCAATACAAAGTTAAGATCCCAAGTGGAGTAGGGGCTCGCCTGGGAGGGGGGGGGGGTCTTAATTTTTTTGCCCCTCTGAGGAATTGCTTTAACAATGAGTGAGAGAAGAGGGGTGGGTTCAGTATTATAATGTGCTGAAATGGCAGAGGCATGAATTTTCATAAAGGAGAAGGATAGGCCCTTGTGGAGCATTTCTGTTAAATACTGAAGGATATGAGGCAAGCTGGGCACCGTAGTGCCCATCCCACGAGTCTGGCTCCAGGAATAGTATCTTTTCCACTTTTCAGCATAGGATTTTCTAGTGCTAGGCCTCCTTGCTTCCAGAATGACATCTAGCACCTGCTTACTGAGGGATGCTATTGGAGAGCTCAAAGAATTAGCCAGGCTGCAAGGTTCAGGGTGCAGAATCTGGCCCGCCTGCTAGGACAGCAGGGAAGGTGTCTGAGGTAGGTGCCATGGATCCAGCAGTATCATACTGTGCAAGAAAGGGTACCAGTGCTGGCGAAGCCAGTCTGGTGCAATCAGTATTGTCCTTGGTTTGTCCTGTTTGATCTTTAGCAGAACCTTCGAAAGAGGCAGAGTGGGAAAGGCATAAACTGCCAGGCTTTCCTAGGTAAAGGACAGGGCCATCCACTTTCCAAGCTTGACTGTGGGGAGTCCTTGTGCAGAATTTGTCCAATCGGTAGTTCTGAAAGGAGGCAAACAGGTCTATCCCTGGAGCACCCCATTTTTTCTTAAAGAGGTTGAACATCCTTGGCTCCAGTTTCCATTCGTGCGGGTCCAAGAGATTTCTGCTTGGCAAATTTAGCTTGCCTGGCAGGAATTGAGCTTGTAGGTGAACTTGGTAGCTCAGGGCTGTGTTCCACAGAGCCATGGCTAGTCTGCAGAGAGGGTACGAGTGGGTTCCCCCCTGCTTGTTTATGTAACACAACTGTGGTGTTGTGTCTTTACCAATAATTGTCCTGGAAGGATATGGTCTTTGAAGGCTGTCAGGGAATTCTGTACAGCTAACATTTCTTTTTAGTTGATATGCGGGTGCATCTTACTCTGGTTCCATTTGCCCTGAATGCACAGCCCTTCCAAGTAAGCCCCCCATGCATAGTGTGATGCATCTGTAGTCAGGGTTTGGGCGGCACTGGGTAGATTGAAAGGGAGCCCCTTTGTTTAGGCGGCAGGCCTCTGCCCACCAAAGGAACTCTGTCTTTATACAAGGAATGATCGGAATCATTGTCTCCAGGTCCTGAGAATGCCGATACCATTGTAGTTTCCTCATACGCAGACTTCCATATGGAATTAGTAGAACGCAAGAGGCCATGAACCCCAGGGCTTGCAGGATTTTTCTTGCAGATAGATGGGTCTTTGTGGCCAGTAGTCTGACGTAAGCTGTCAAATACACTTGTTTCTCTGGCGTGAGGTAAGCCATCTGGGAAGTTGTGTTCAAGCTTGCTCCCAGGAATACAATTTGTTGGCAGGGTAATAGATGAGATTTCTTTTCGTTTATGGTGTACCCCAGCGAGGTTATAAGTCTCTCTACAAATGCCAGATGTTTTAATAGCATGTCCTGGCTTTCTGCCTGAATTAGACAATCGTCCAGGTATGGGTATATCTGAATGTTTCTCTGCCTGCAAAATGCAATGGCTGGAGCTAGACACTTTGTGAATACCCTGGGCGCAGTAGATAAGCCAAAGGGAAGTGCACAGAACTGATAGTGCATGGAGCCTGCTCTGAAGCGTAGGTATTTCCTGTAAGATTCCCTTATTGGAATGTGCAGGTAAGCTTCCTTTAAGTCCAAGGTTGCCAACCAGGCATCTTTGCCTAACATAGGAAGCAGCTGTTGAAATGTTAGCATTTTGAATTTTGGGATTACCAAAAAGATGTTTAGAATAGAGTGGTCCAGGATAGGACACCAGCAGCTGTCTTTTATGGGTACCAGGAAGAGTCTTTAGTAAAAACCTTGCCCCCTATATTCTGCTGGGACAGCCTGAATAGCCCTGATACTTAGAAGAGAAAGTACAGTTGTGTACCTACCATAAATGTAGATGTTAGAGTGTATTCACTGTTGCAGTCATTACTCTTGGGTTATCCTGCTGGCAGGCTACCCGCAGTCGGCCAGAATTCCAAAGTCTAGGTCCGGCGTCGGTTGCTGTCGCCTCTTCCCTGACGTCAATGCGCCAGGGGAATAAGATGCAGCCGACGCAATTTTCTTCAGTTTTTCTTGCCCCAGATGTCAGGTGCCCCCAAAATGGTAGGCTAAAAAATTATGACAATAATTATGCATGCAATAAAACAAACATTTCCTTCATCTACAAGCAAATACACCACATAAGTTGCATAAGATAGAGAAGTATAGGCAAGTCCCAGCAAAGAAAAGGGGGATGGTGGGTGGGTAACCTGGACTGCAACAGTGAATACACTAACATCTACATTTATGGTAGGTACACAACTGTACTATGCTCATCGTGTTTCACTGTAGCAGTCATTACTCTTGGGTTGAATTCCAAAGCTAAGGTTGGGTGGCTGGGCCTAAATAGGATTAGGAGAGGCTATAAGGCCTTGCAGAACTGCAGTGGCGAAGCCTGCTCTGGATTTAGAGTAGAGAGGTAAATGGCAGTGCTTTGTAAAAGTGTGCACTGAACTCCACGTTGCAGCCTCTAAAATGTCTTTGGTTGGTACTCCTCTGACAAAGGCTGCTGAAGTGGCTGCTGCCCTGGTAGAATGAGGCCTAATGTCCTTGGGCACTGATTTGCCATGTTGTGAGTAGCAGAAACTAATGCATAGACCTATCCATTTTGAAATAGTCTGTTTTGAGATAAGCTTCCCTTGAGATGCTGCAACATATGCCACTAAAAGTTGCTCAGTTTTTCTGAAAGCTTTAGTTCTGTCCAAGTAGAAGCGTAGTTGTCTGTGTATGTCCAAGGAATGCAGAAGCCTCTCACCCTTATTCTGTGGGTTTGGATAAAAGGTAGGCAAATGAATGGTTTGGCTAAGGGCCACACTGGACACTACCTTGGGCATAAATGTTGGGTTCATCCTTAGAGAAACCCTGTCTGGATGGAAAATGATGAAAGGTTCCACAGCCATGAGTGTGTGTAACTCTGAGACTCGTCTTGCAGAGGTTATTGCTAGGAGCAGAGCTGTTTTCCAAGATAAAAACTTTATATCAGCTGTATTGGCTAGCTCAAAAGGCGGCAGTGTGAGTTTTTCCAAGACATAATTGAGGTCCCATGCAGGTATTGGGGCTCTCCTTGGAGGTCTTATGTTTTTGGCCCCTCTGAGGTACTGCCTTAGCAATGGATGGGAAAAAATAGGAGATTCCGTATTGTAATGAGCTGAAATGGCAGAGGCATGAATTTTAACTGATGAAAAGGATAGGCCTTTGTTCAGCATCTGAGTTAGGTATTGTAAAATCTGAGGAATGTTTGTTAGAGATGAGTCAATTCCTTGTGCCTGGTTCCAAGCACAGAATCTTTTCCATTTTTCTGCATAAGATTTTCTGGTACTGGGCCTCCTAGCCTCCAAAATAACATCCATCACTGCTTTAGAGAGAGGTGTGCTTTGAATGGTTACATTATCCGCCATGCTGCCAGATTTAGGGTCCTGAGTTGGCTGTGCAGAAACTGATTGTTTCGCTGAGTCAGTAAGTGAGGAATTTGAGGCAATGTCCAGGCTGGGCCTTGAGACAAGCTTTTTAGGATTGGGTACCAGTGCTGGCGTGGCCAGTCTGGGGCAATCAGAATCATTCTTGGCTTCTCGTCTGACCTTTAGGAGTACCTTGGGGAGGAGAGGCAGAGGAGGAAAGGCATATACTGTTAGACTTTTCCAGCTGAATGACACAGCATCCACTTTCCATGCTTGCTTGTGATAAGTCCTTGTGCAGAATTTCTGTAGTTGGCAGTTGTGAGGTGAGGCAAATAGATCTATGTCTGGGCATCCCCATTCCTTTATCATGCTGAAAACTTGTGGATCCAGTTCCCACTCGTGGGAATCCGCAAGGTTTCTGCTTAGTTCGTCTGCCAGAGTATTGTTCTTTGTTCTTTCCTGGCACGAACTGTGCTTGCAGGTGTACTTGATAAGTCAATGCTGTGTCTCACAAAGTCATGGCTTGTCTGCAGAGGGGGTAGGAATGTGTGTCTCCCTGCTTATTTATGTACCACATGACAAGTAGTATTGTCCATCCTTACCAGTAGTTGTCCTGGATGGAGCAGGTCCTTGAAAGCTGTCAGGGCATTCTGAACAGCTGGCATCTCTTTTTGATGGATATGCCGATGCATTTGGCTTGTGGACCATGTGCCCTAAATACATTTTCCTGCCATGTGTGCTCCCCAGGCATAATCTGATGCATCTGTTGTTATTGACTGCCTGGCTGTGGGTAGAGTGAATGGCTGTCCCTTGTTGAGGTGACAGGCATGTGCTCACCATCGAAACGCCTGTTGCAGGCCAGGAATGAGGGTAATTAATACTTCCAGGCTTTGACAATGTTGAGTCCAGACACTTTTTAGGTACCACTGAATTTTCCTCATGCAGTCTGGCATATGGAATTAGCAGAATGCAGGATGCCATGAAGCCCAAAGCCTGCAGAATTTTTCTTGCAGATAACTGGGTCTTTGTTGCCAACATTTTGAAGTAAGAAGTTAGTTGCCTTTGTTTGTCTGGCGTGAGATAAGCCATCTGGGCAGTTGTATTTAAGCTTGCACCCAGGAATATTATCTCAAGAGCGTATTAGTTTTGATTTCTTTTCGTTTACTGTGTACCCTAGGCAAATTAATCTTTTTACGAACGCCAGATGCTTTAGTAGAATGTCCTTGTTCTCTGCTTGTATAAGGCATTCGTCCAAGTAAGGATAAATTTGAATTCCTCTGTCTGCAAAATGCAATTACTGGTGCCAGGCATTTTTTGAAGACCCTGGGCGCAGTAGATAAGCCAAAGGGCAGTGCAGAGAATTGGTAGTGCATTGAGTCAGCTATGAATCTGAGGTATCTTCTGCAAGATTGTCTGATTGGTATATGCAGGTATTCCTCTTTTAGGTCCAAAGTTACGAGAAAAGCCTTCTTGCCCAGCATGGGCAGAAGTTTCTGCAGAGTTAACATTTTGAATTTTGGAACGTCCAGAAATGTGTTAGGAAAGACAGGTCCAGTATTGGTCTCCAGGCTTTGTCCTTTCTGGGAACCAAGAAAAGTCTCGAGTAAAATCCTTGTCCCTTGCTCTTGTTGTGGTACTTGCTGAATGGTCCTCATGTGCGTAAGGGACGAAACTTGTTTTTGTGCCTCTGCCCATTGATTGTGTGGCAGGTTTGGCATACCTTTTGCCTTTGGCAGGGTGTGAAAGTGGAACCTGTAGCCCTGGGACACTGTATTCAATACCCATTTGTCCTGGGTGATCATGTGCCAATTTTGAGAGAAAAGTGCTAGTTTTCCCCCTAAGGGGGCTTGCAAGAAGACAAGTGCTTGGTGCTGGCAGAGGCAAGTCATTGGGACTGTTTCCTGTATGGCTGTGCTTTGTCTTCTCCACTTTTGGAGGTAGCAGCGCCCCACTGTTTAGGCCTGTATGAGCCCTGGGGCTGGGATCTGCCTCTGGGACGTCTGTATCTGCCTCTAAGGCCTGTCCGACACTGGAAAGGACCAATTCTTTGTAGGCCAGTTCCTGCTAAAATCTTGGTGGCTGAACCTGTAAGAAATCCTTTACTGTTTGCATAGATTTCGCTTTGTCCTCCATTTTCTTCAAAACCTCTTCTGCTTTAACACCAAATAAAGTATCATGCTGTAATGGAGCATCCAATAATTTTGCTTTAACATGACCGGGCAGATTTTGTTCCTTTAACCAAGCATGCCTCCTAATGACAGAACTCGTAACTGTGGCCCTGCAGGAGGCCTCCAGAGAATCAAAACCACATTGCAATGTATGCTTTCCCACTTGTTCAGTTGCATGCAATAAATCCTGTTTTTCCTTATTTTCTGTACAATCAGAATTAGTCAACATTTTCTGTTTTAACAGTGACATTAAGTATTGCTGATATTTAAGCATATGAAATTGACAATTTAAAGCCCTCACAGCCAAAGTAGTAGAAGTGTAAACCTTTTTCCCCCATCTGTCTAGTGCCCTTGAATCCGTCAGAAGGGACAGGGTTTTTTGCAGTAGCATCCCTAACCCCCTTGGGACCCTAAAAATAGTTTCTGGGTCAGCAGCAGGGTTTTTTATAAAGAAATTCATGTGAATCTGGAACCCTATAGTATCTGGCTGGTTTAACAGGAGCTGGAGGTAAGGAGTCTGGAGAAAGGCCGGACTCTGAAAATACATCTACAATGTCTAGCACAGGGGGAATAGCAAGAGGCCTGTGCTGAGGAAGTAAAAGAAAATCTCCAAGCCTTTTCTTTGATTCTGAGTAATCTTGGTTCTCCCAGTGGAAGTGCTCCCTCATGGTATGCAGGGTTTCCCCAAAAGAATAATCTTCAGAAGGAGAGGCTGAAGAAATGGATTCTTCAGCATCAGAATCCTCATAGGGAGGAAGAGTATTCCTGTACAGAAGAGGAATCAGAGGAAATGGAAACCTGATCTGAAGAGTCAGTCTGTCTCTTGTCTAGGCCTCTTGTCAGAAGGGGGATGGGAACCCCTGATCAAGGTAATAATGTCTTCGGCCATTTTGAGCATCTGTGTCTTAGGCATGGAAGCCTGTCCTGGAGAATGCTGTACATGTTTCTTTGTCTTCAAAGCTGCTGTAATCTTTGCTTTTGAAGCTGAAGTAGGCTTTACATATAGCTGTGTAGGTGTGAAAACACCCTCAGAAGCCGATGCCTGCTCAGCGGCTCCTGATCCATCTGAGGGAATGATTTCTGAGTGTCCAATACCTTGAGTATCCAGAGGCCTAGGCTGGCTCCACATGGGAGTAGTCAGCGGCCTATGGCTCTGAGGTAGCGGGTGTCAGGGGCGGCGAAAGCGCCTCACTGAGAACCGGCGACTGGCTTAGCGGATGCCTCGTCTGTTTTGGATCTCTGATGCCTGTTTTCTCTTTTTCCTTGCGTTTTTTTAGAAACTCTGGTCGTCGGCTGTTCCGGCAGCTTTATGTAATTGAATTTTCTGCCAAAGTAATAAGCAAAATCAAACAGACGCTTAATAGTGCGTTTGTTGACTAGCACAAAACAGACAGCTAGCAATGTTATGATCAGGGCCTAGGCAAGGAATACAGTAAGAATGATAATCCTTATGAGGTATTTGCTTCCCACAAGAAATACAATTGTTAACTTTTTCTGACATTGGTCTGGAGCAAGAAAAAAAGTTTCCCCAACGGGGTTACTTAGCTTTAATGAAGACTTCGGATCTGAAATTAGTCTGTGAAAATCTCAGGAGTCTGCCGACCGGCACTTGCGAACTGCTTTTGCTTCGGGCACCGCGCAGCAAGAAAGACTGAAGAAAATGGTGTCGGCTGCATCTTTTATACCCCTGGCGCACTGACGTCAGGGAAGAGGTGACAGCAACCGACGCTGGACCTAGACTTTGGAATTCTGGCCGACTGCGGGTAGCCTGCCAGCAGGATAACCCAAGAGTAATGCCTGCAACAGTGAAACACGAACATCCTGCTGTTGAGCCTCTGCCCACTGATTTGGGTGTAGGTCTGGCTAACCGTTTGGGGTTGGTAAAGTGTGAAGTGGAATCTGTATCCTTGGAAGACTATATTTAAAACCCATTTGTCCTGGGTAATGAGTTCCCATTTTCTTGCATGCAGGGCAATCTTTCCCCCTAAGGGAGCAGTCAGTTGAGCAGGGCTTGGAAGTTTTAAGGTTAAGTCATTGTGACATTTTTCCATAGGGGGTGTCTTACTACTTCCAGCTTTGGAGGTGGGAGTCCCCCACTGCTTAGAGCTGTGTATGTCTTGAGACTGTAGCCTAGATGGTCTGCTGTTCCTGGGTTTGGACTGGGAAGGCCTGGAAAGGACCAATTCTTAGAAGGCCAATGCCTACTAAATCTGGGAGGCTGTACTTGCAGGAAATCTTTAACCGTTTGCATAGATTTAGCTTTTTCCTCCATCTTTTTGAGGACTTCTGCCAAGCGGTCTTGGTTTAAGGGAGCATCCAGTAATTTAACTTTAACATGATCTGGCAAGTTTTGCTCCTTAAGCCAAGCATGCCTTTTAAGTACAGACCCAGTGACAACAGCCCTGCAAGATGCTTCTAGAGTGTCAAAACCACACTGCAAAGTATGTTTACCAACTTGTTCAGCAGAATGCATTAAATCCTGTAATTCTTTACGTTCGTCACAGTCAGGAATCAACATCATTTTCTGTTTAAGTCCCATAATATGCTGTTACTTTAACATATGAAACTGGCAGTTTAAGGCCCTAATGGCCAAAGTGGCATAAGTGTATACCTTCTTACCCCATCTATCCAAGGCCCTGGAATCTATCAGAGGGGGTAGGGTTTCTGGCAGTAGTAGCCTTATATCCTTTAGGTCCTTGGGAAATGGTCTCTGGGTCCACAGTAGGATTCTTGAAGAGGAACTTGAGAGTCAGGTACTCTGTAGTACCTGTCAGGTTTTCTGGGAGCTGGAGGTAAAGTGTAGGGGCCAGGCTGGACTCCAAGAAGGCATCTACAATGTCCAAAACAGAAGGGATAACTAAAGGCCTGTGTTGAGGGAGGAGTAAGAATTCCCCAAGCCTCTTTTTGAAGTCAGACTAATCCTGGCTTTCCCAGCGGAAATGCTTCCTAAGAGAGTGCAAGGTTTCACCAAAAGAAAAATCTTCTGGAGGGGAAGCAGAGGGAATGGAATCCTCTGCATCAGAATCCTCATAGGTAGATAAGGGCAAATCCTAGTAATCAGAAGAAACAGAAATTTCAGAATCCTGATCAGGAGAATCAAAAGGAAAATCAGTTCTAGGTCTCAGAGGGGGAAGGCTGACTTCCCCTAATTAAAGTAATAAGGTCTTCAGCCATTATTTGTTTTTTAGGTATATGAGCCTGACCATGCAGTTTGGACGTCGGTTTTCTAGGCGTGGGTCGAGTTTTAGGCCTTGAAGAAGAAGATGGCATCAGTCTGAAATGCAAGTCTGTAGACCTGAATACACCCTCAGAAGCCGGTGCCTGCACAGCGGGCTCCAGACCCTCCCCAAGGTAGAGACATCCGCAGGTTCCATAGTCGAAGCATCTCGCTGCATACCGGACTCCGAATGGGTCTCAGCACAGGCCTCCGAATCTGAAGTAGTGGCTATCAGGGGCAGCATAAGTGTCTCACTGAGTAACGGCGAACTGGCGACTAGCTTAGCGGAAGCATTGGCAGCTTTGGACCAATGCGGTTTCTGTCTTTTATCTTTAAGTTTTTTTGGAATATCTGTAGTGGGATGGCTTACCAATGACATTTCTGGATAGTTAAACAGAGCACCAAAATAATTTGCTGCAGAGCTGCCAAAATAGAAAGACAACGAATAATTCGGGGGTTGAATAAAGCACAAAACTGACAGTGAGGGACATTGTGGTCTGGGCCTAAGCAAGGAATGTAGTATGAATGAAAATCTTTGAGGTATTTGCTTTCCACAGGTAAGACAATTAACTTTTACTGTCATTGGTTTAAGAGCAAGAAAAAGGATCCCCAATGGGGTACTTAGCTTTTTTGAAGACTTTGTTTCTGAAACTCGAAAACGAAAATTTCGAGTCGGTTGACTGACACTTGCGAACTGCTTCTGCTTCAGGCACTGCACGGCAAGGAGGACAGATTAAAATGGCATCAACTGCAGTTTTATACCCCTGACATCATGGAAGGAGTGACAGCATCAGATGCAGCAATCTAAGCCTCTGGTATTCAGGCCGGCTGAGGGCTACCTGCAGGCAGATAACCCAAATGTAATGACTAACAGTGAAACACAAACATCATCAGGGAGACAGAAGTTTGCTAACAGTGTTGGTGCTGGCACCCTCTGCTTTTGAGACATCACTGCAATTTTCTCATGTAGATTTTGGCTACAGAAACAGTTACACTGCACAATGCCATGTACAGTAGTACAGAGTGGTATTCCTTGGCTGAAGCACTGGTCCTTCCCGATATTCACTGAAGTGTCAATAGGAGCAAGATTCTTGTCCAGAAGATGAGCCTTTTACTCTCAATTGCATGTATACTCCTTGAAATTTTACTCTGGTGGATGGCTGGAGGGGATATTTTTGTATGTTTAGGGGGAATACTGTACTCAAAAGGCAAACCACGGTAACCTGGTGGAATAACTTTGCTTCTACAGAAGCTGTATGAATGAGAGATATCCGGGTACAAGTAAAAACTATTACTGCCGACAACATTTTGTGAATACCCTGGGAGCAGAGGACAAGCAAACAGACAAGGCGCAAGGCACAAAAGTTTGAAGTGTAATGCTCTAAGTGTAGAAACAGTCTGATCTTGTGCAGTGGGGATGTGGAGGTAAGCATCCTTAAGATTCAAGGTGGATACAACAGCTAAGAGGCTCACAGGGAGACATTTCTGCAAGGGGAACATTTGGAATTCTATGACCAGTAGAAACTTGATGTTGGAGAGGTCCAGAATAGGCCTCTGTGACCCTTCCTTTCTTGGGACCAGGAACAACCTGGAATAGAAATCTGCTCCTGGGTACTAGCTCTATTAAATCCTGTGCCAGTACACCTAGAATTTGAGCCTGTGCCAGTTTTTGCTAATCTTTTGGTATGGGGAATCCCTGAGAATCTACGTAGTTTTTTTAAATTTGCATTCTGTAGCTCTTCATTACCAGGTAGTCTTAGGCAAGCCTGCTTCCTAGTCTGAGGTGGAGGCAAGAGAGTGTGGAAGAAACTGGGGGGTGCTACTTGGGTGGTGGGTGCAGGAAGGTGCTGTAAGGAGTTACAGCTGCTCCCTGCTGGGTCCTTGAGACTTGGATGTACCTGGCCTTGCTTCTTCATAAGCTTGGTACTTTTGGGGTGCATCACCCACCCCTTTTTGCTTCTGCTCTTGGGTGGGGAAAGATGACATGGTTTTGGCTGAGAATTCCTGCTAACTCTAGCGGAGATGCATGAAAAAGAAATGCGTGACTGTTTGTACAGTCTTTCACATTTTCTCCAGTTTCCTGAAAACACATGGCTGGAGCCCAAAGAGGAAGGACATCCTCTCACTTTCAGATGGGATATATCCTCCAAGCAGTATTGCTTTTCCTCTTGAAGCAGGAGTGGTGGTTTGTAAACATGTTTAATACATCTGAAAACTAAGACTAAGCAAAAAGGCTTCCACAGCTAGATGATTTAAGCATCTATACAAAAACTAATCTTCTGATCAACTTTAAAAACTATATCATAGCCTTCATTTAACACGAGAACTGATGCTTTCCTAGTTAAGCACAAAAGCAGAAAAGCAATCTAACTAATAGACACCAAGATTATATCCTTTAGCACATGTGGCTGGAGTGGGAGGGGTGTTAACACCTGCTTACAACAGGCAAAAAAATGAAACTATTCCCTGCATACAAATCCCCACCCTCAATGGTGTCAACGCAACATCCTCAACATGTGGTTGTGTTGGAAGGGATGTGCTGCAAGACTCCTGCTGTACAGGAACAATGATAGATCAGTAAAGCTGTCTAGCCCTTCAGTCTGAAAAGATTAATTCCATTAACCCATTTCCCACTTCTCCTCCAGCATGCATCCAGCACAAGTGCTGATCTCAGCTGCAAAAATACATGCATACCCCATAACTGCCTACTTAGAAAGATAGCTCTAGTTTTTAGACAATTTCCATTTCCAATCTCTACAGTACTACAAGCTGCTACCCAGAATAAAGTTTAAGCAACCACAACACGTACTTCGAAATATCTGCTTTAAAAACACAAGGTTGCTTGCAGTTCTCTTCACAGCTGGATTACTTCAAGTTAACATTCAGACATTAATACATAAAGAAAATTACAGCTTATGGTACTGCATGTATCAAACCATAGCCTACAAAGAACTTGTACTCAAACTACTAAACCTATCTGGTACAAGTAAATTCTAGACTTATAAAAAATTTCAACTAGCAGTACTTCATACTCATTGAATACTCCATATGCAACCGAAAACCTTTGGTTCAACACTATTCAATGTTTTACACTACATGCGAATATACAATCCTTCTGATACATACATGTATTGAAATGTGCAGAATTTTTTTCCTACTTACCAGGAGAAGGGATGTAAGGACTAGCTGGTCCAGGTGATCCTGGTGACCCTGGAGTGGGTGACCAAGCTGGGGAATACCCTGGGCTGAACCCACTGGCATCTGATGCAGCACTAGGAGAGAACCCTGCAGCACCAGGAGTCATTCCACTACCTGTAAACACAGAAGTTAGGATTTCTTAGCAAACAAGAAAAACATTTCAAGAACTAACCCACTTTGCTAGGCAAATTCTTACGGCTTTTCAGCACCTGAACACACTTCAAAACTTACCAACACTGGGAGACCAAGCTCCATAGGCAGGTGTAGCTCCTGGAGCCCAAGGAGTCATAGCAGGTGAAAGAGCACCCATAGGGCTTGGAGCAGAGCCAAAAAACATTCCCGTAGCTACAAAAGGAAAAAAAAAAATTTAGAATAGAAACTTTTTAAACAAGTACCTACAGTACTTGTCATAGCTCTAAAGTATCACTACATTTTCCTACACAACAGTGGTCTACAAAAAAAAAATGTACGATCACACTCACCATAAACACTGGAATCAAAAGTTAACATTACTGCTGCATTATTAACTACATTCAGTGCTATGGCACACCTGGACATCTCACTCAAACCCAACTTACACAGCTTTCAAACATTAATGCACAAAGCTGGTGTCAACATGCCACAGACATCAGTGGTATGTATAGCATAAAAAGTGTGCCTGTACCAGCTTTTTTTTTTTAAATATGAAAACAGTCACATCAGCTCCATGCCACATTAATCCCAGAGCAAAATCCAGACCGATTTCAGTCACTGGCTTGGATGCTAAAGCAGCCCAAAATACAAGCCAGCACCAAGATCTGCTGATGACTCACCTCTAATGGGGTGAGGTCTGCAACTCCGAATCCAGTGGTAAAAAAGTAAAATTGTGTGCACTTACCATAAATGTAGATGTTAGAGTACACTCACTGTTGCAGTCATTACATTTGAGTAATCTGCTGGCAGGTTGCCCTCAGTCGGCTTGATTTACAGTCTTGGGTCCTGTGTTGGTTGCTGTCCCTACAATGACATCAGGTTGTCAGGGGTATAAAACATGCAGCAGACGCCATTACACCAGTTTTTCTTGCCCCAGATGTCAGGTGCCCCTCAAATGGGGAGCAAAAAAAAAAAAAAAAAAATATATATATATATATATACACACACATACATATATGTATACATACACACACAAAAATATACCTCCAAACAAAAGCAAATACACCAAAAAGGCTTTTAAGCATAATAAAAGAGGTAAAGTAAAAGAAAAGCAGGGGGGTCTGGAGGGTAACAAGGACTGCAACAGTGAATACACCAACATCTACATTTACATTAAGTGTACCAAATGTACTATGTTCCTTGTGTTTCACTGTTGCAGTCATTACATTTGGGTATTTTCCAAAGCTAAGGTTGGGAGGATGGATTTACACAGCATTAGGCCCAGCTATAAGGCCCTGCAAAACAGTAGTAGCAAAGCCAGCTATGGATTTAAAGAAAATTGTTAAATGATAATGCTTGGTGAAAGTATGAACTGAACTCCAGGTAGCAGAGCATCTAGAATATCCCTGGTAGGAACCTCTCTGAGAAAGGCTGCTGAAGTAGATGCAGTCCTGGTGTAATGAGATCTGATCCCCTGGGGGATAGGGTTTCCATGGTGCTTATAACGGAAATGAATACAATGGCTTATCCATTTAGAAATGGCTAGATTTGAAATAGCCTTTCCCTCTACCTCTGCAGCAAATGCTACCAGCAGTTCAGATTTTCTTTGAGATTTAGTCCTGTCCAAGTAGAATCTAAGTTGTCTGTGTACATCCAATGAATGCAGAATCCGCTCTCCCTTGTCCTGTGGATTGGGAAAGAAAGCTGGCAAATGAATGGACTGATTAAGAGCCACATTGGATACCACCTTGGGCATGAATGATGGATTGGGTCCTGAGTGACACCCGCATGAAAGGTGAAGAAAGGCTCCACTGCCATAAGGGCCTGTAATTCAGATATCCTTCTAGCTGAAGTGATTGCTAAAAGGAAGACTGTTCCAGGAAAGAAATTTTAAGTCTGCAATTGCAGCTGGCTCAAAAGGAGGTAGAGTGAGTTTCTCTGATACAAAGTTAAGGTCCCAGGGCAGGGGTTGGAGCTCTCCTGGCTGGTCTCAAGTTTTTGGCCCCTCTGAGATACTGCTTTAGAAGAGGATGAGAGAAGGGGGGGGGGGGCTGTGTTGTAATGAGCTGAAATGGCTGAGGCATGGATTTTTATGGAAGAAAAAGACAGGCCCTTGTGAAGCATCTCAGTTAAGTATTGCAAAATCTGACGTAAATTGGGCACTGCTGTGCTCATCACTTGAGATGGATTCCAGGCACAGAATCTTTTCCATTTGTCAGCATAAGATTTTCTAGTACTAGGTCTTCTCGCCTCCAAAATGACATCCATCACAGGTTTGCTGAGTGATGCTTACGGTGAATTTAAGTGATTAGCCAAGCTGCAAGATTCAGTGTTTGGAGCGGAGGGTGCAGAATTGGGTTCTTCTGCTGAGACAGTAAAGGAAGGTGTCTGAGGCAGGTGCCACGGAGAAATGTGTGACACTGCGCAGGAATGGGTACCAGCGTTGGCAAAACGGGTCTGGAGCAATCATCATTTTTGGTTTGTCCTGTTTGACTTTTAGTAGAACTTTGGAGAGCAAAGGCAGAGGGGGAAAGGCATAGACTGATCGTTTTTTCCAGCTGAAGGACAGAGAATCCACTTTCCAGGCTTTTTTGTGAAGAGTTCTTGTGCAAAATTTATCTAACTGGTAGTTCTGGGGTGAGACAAAAAGATCTATGTCTGGGCTCCCCCATTTGCATGTCAACATGTTGAAAAATCCGTGGTTCCAGTTTCCATTTGTGAGGGTCCATGAGATTTCTGCTTAATTCGTCTGCCAGAACATTCTGCTTTCCTGGCAGGAATTGAGCTTATAGTTATACTTGGTAGCGCAAGGCGGTGTTCCACAATGCCATGGCTAGTCTACAGAGGGGGTAGGAATGAGTACCCCCCTGCTTGTGTATGCATCACATAACTGTGGTGTTGTCCTTTATCAGTAATTGTCCTGGATGAAGGTAGCCCTTGAAAGCTGTCAGTGCATACTGTACAGCTAGCGTTTCTTTTTGATTGATATGAAGGTGCATTTGATTTGGGATCCATTTGCCTTGAATGCACTTCCCTGCCAGATGAGCCCCCCCCATGCATAGTCTGATGTGTCTGTAGTTAGGGTTTGGGCGGCAGGGAGTGGTGTGAATGGCAGTCCCTTGTTTTGGTGGCAGGCCTCTGTCCACCATAGGAACTCTAGGCGCAGGGCAAGGTATGATAGGAATCACTGTTTCCAGGCTGTGACAATGTTGACTCCATAAACTTTTCAAATATCACTGAAGTTTCCTCATATGCAGTCTTGCATATGGAATTAGAAGCATGCATGAGGCCATGAACCCCCCAAGGCTTGCAGTATTTGCCTTGCAGATAGCAGGGTTTTTTGTGGCCGCCTGTTTGAAGTCACCAAATGAATTTGCTTTTCTAGCGCAAGGAACACCATCCGGGCAGTTGTATTCAAGCTTGCACCCAGGAATGTAATATTTTTGAGAGGGGACCAGTTGAGATTTCTTTTCGTTTATACTGTACCCTAGACAGGTTAGAAGTCTTTTTACAACCGCCAGATGTTTTAGAAGAATGGCCTGGTTTTCTGCCTGAATTAGACAATCATCCATATATGAATATTTCTTTGCCTGCAAAATGCAATTACTGGAGCCAGGCACTTTGTGAATACCCTGGGGGCAGTAGACAAGCCAAAGGGCAGTGCAGAGAACTGATAATGCATGCAGCCTGCTTTGAAGAGTAGGAATCTTCTGCAAGATTCTCTTATTGGGATATGCAGGTAAGCCTCTTAAGTCGAAAGTTGCCAACCAGGCATCCTTGCCTAGCATAGGAAGTAAATGGTGAAGAGTCAGCATCTTGAATTTTGGAATGTCCAGAAAGGTGTTTAGAGTAGACAGGTCCAGAATTGGACACCATGATTTGTCTTTTCTAGGTACCAGGAAAAGTCTGGAATAGAAACCTTGTCCCTTTTCCTCTTCTGGTACTAGCTGAATAGCCCCCATGTTTAGGAGGGACAGTACTTGTTACTGAGCCTCTGCCCACTGATTTGGGGGCAGGTCTGGCCACCCGTTTGGAGTTGACAACGTGTGGAAATGAAATCTGCATCCCTGGGAAACTATTTAAAACCCATTTGTCCTGGGTTATAAGTTGACAGTTTCTTGAATGAAGAGCCAGTTTTCCCCCCAAAGGGGTGGATAAGAGGCAAGTGCTTGGTAATTTCAAAGGGAAGTCATTGAGACTGTTTACCAAAGGGTGGTGCCTTGTTTCCAGATTTGGAAGTGGAAGTACCCCAATGCTTAGTTCTGGGAGCCACTTGGGACTGAAACCTGGTGGTTTTGGAATGTCTGGGTTTGGCCGTAGAGGCTCTGGAAGGAGCTGGAAAGGACCAGTTCTTAGTAGGCCAATGCCTACTAAATCTTGGAGGTTGCACTTGAAAGAAATCTTTCACAGTTTGCATAGATTTAGCTTTATCTTCCATATTTTTTCAACTTCTTCAGCCTTATTGCCAAATAAGCGGTCCTGCTGTAAAGGAGCATCCAAACGTTTTGCTTTAATATGATCAGGCAGAGATTGCTCCTTAAGCCAAGCATGCCTTCTAAGCACAAACCCAGTAACAGCAGCCCTACAAGAGGCCTCTAAGGAATCAAAATCACATTGCAAAGTATGTTTGCCAACTTGATCAGCTGAATGCAATAAATCCAGCAAATCTTTATTCTCCACACAGTTAGAAATCAACATAATTTTCTGTTTAAGCAGTCCCATGATATGCTGTTGATATTTTAGCATATGGAAACGACAGTTTAAAGCCCTGATTGCTAAGGTTGCAGAAGTCTAAACCTTTTTACCCCATCTATCTAGCGCCCTGGAGTCTATCAGAAGGGGTAGGATTTTTAGCAATAGAAGCCTTAATACCCTTGGGCCCCTGAGAAATGGTTTCAAGGTCCGCAACAGGACATTTGCAAAGGAATTTGAGGGACTCAGGAACTCTTCAGTACCCGTCTGGTTTGCTAGGGGCTGGAGTCATGGAATCAGGGGCCATACTGGATTCCGAAAACACAAACAATATCTAGTACAGGAGGTACAGCCAAAGGCCTATGCTGAGCAAGAAGGAAATCCCTAAGCCTCTTTTCGGATTCAGAGAAATCCTGACTTTCCCAGTGGAAATGCTCCCTTAAAGTACGTAAAATTTCCCCCAAAAGAGAAATACTCAGGTGGAGAAGCACAGGGGAATGGAATCCTCTGTATCAGAGTCCTCATAAGTAGGTATGGACAAATCCAGAACATTAGAAGAGTCAGAAGAGTCCTGTTCAGAAGATTCATAGTCAAATTCAATCCTAGGCATCTTGGGGGGGGGGGGTGGTGACTACCCCTGATTAGAGTAATTAAATCTTCAGCCATTTTGATCATCTGTTTTTTAGGCATAGGGGCCTGAACATGAGGCCTGGGCATAGTTTTTTTAGACATAGATCGAGATTTAGGCCTTAGCACTTAAGTTGGAGTCTGTTTAATATGCAAGTCTGTAGGCCTGAAAAATACCCTCGGAAGCCAGTGCCTGCTCAGCGGCTCCGGACCCCATCCAAGGTAGAGACAACCGCGGGTTCCATATGTGAAGCATCTTGCGGCACACTGGACTCCAAATGGGTCCCAGTAGAGGCCTGCGAATCAGAAGTAGCAGGTATCAGGGGCTGCAAAAGCACCTCACTGAGTACGGTGAAATGGCGACTGGCTTAAGAAGTGGTGTCGTCGGCAGTTTTGGACCTCAACGGCCTGTCTTTTGCATTTTTTCGGTATTCCGGTAGTCGGATGACTAACCAACGCCATTTCTGGATAATTGAACAGAGAACAGAAATATTTTGAAGCAAAAATGTACCATCGAGAGAGTGTGCTGATTAAATAAAGCACAAATCCCACAGCAAGGTACGTCGTGGTCAGGGCCTAGGCAAGGAATACAGTACAAATGAAAATCCTTATGAGGTACTTGCTTCCCACAAGTAATACAATTATTAACTTTTACTGACATCGATAAGGAGCAAGAAAAAGTTTCCCTAATGGGGTACTTAGCTTTAAGTTGAAGACTTCGGTTCTGAAACTCAAAAACGAAAATGTCAAGAGTCAGCTGATCGGCACTTGCGAACTGCTTCTGCTTCGGGCACCGCGCGGCAAGAAAGACTGATGTATAGGCATCAGCTGCATTTATATAACCCTGACGACCTGACGTCATGGAAGGGACAGCAACCAACGCAGGACCCAAGACTTTGTTAATCAGGCCGACTGAGGGGAACCTGCCAGCAGATTACCCAAATGTAATGACCAACAGTGAAACACGAACATCGGAGGGACTGTATAACCACCTCAGACGAACTACTGGAGAGTAAGGCAGAGATCAGAGAATGCACTACAACAGTGAACACATTAATATACACAATAATGTACTGTCTCCCAACACAACTGTACTATCCACATTGTGTAGTTAACATTTAGGAAGATTCTCAAAACTAATGGACTAGTGGGTAACTGGTCCAGAGGAGTTTCTTAAAGTAATCCTTGTAGGATGGCTATGGCAAACCTATCCTCATTTTCACGAAATACCAAAGTTACTATGTTTGACAGCCCCAGAAAGACAGCAGCTCCTTTAGCTATTCAAAGAATGGGCCCTCACCTACCTGGTACCAATATGGCATGAAACAAAAATGCAACAGGGTAGCAGAGAACAAACTGCTGTTTATTTCATTCTACCCATGTAAAATCTTAGTCTATGCACAGTCAGAACAGAGTTAAGAACTTAAAGTAAGCTTAACTAGCTGGCTCAAAGTACAAGTTAGCAGAAAACAAAATTAAGATACCAAAGATCTGTTCCCTAGGATGTTTCTTATGAAAACCTGTCAAACATTTTCACATGAGGCTGCACTGAAATGGGGGGCATGCTCAGACATGAATGCCACAGTGATCTCTGTGGTAATCATTCTTAATCTTTAGAATGACCCTGGATATTAGTACAATAAGCCAAAAAGCATACGGATACATTCCTGCCCAAGGGAAAAAAAGCATGAGTCTTCTAGGCCTACTTCATGGAGTACTGGAGTAGAATTTTGCCAAATGATTGTTGCGATTGGAAGCAATTAATCAGGTGTTCCCTGCGGTTGGATCTATACTTGAAACACCAGATTCAAATTCAATTCTTAAGGGTCTGTCCTGGTTCTACTCAGCTAGGCTGCCATATAAATTTCACTGTGATAGCATACAAAATGCCAGTACAGTGAAATCGTGCTGAATATCCCAGGTTACCATTGCTAGTATGCACAGATGGCAAGATCTGGTTTCCCCTCACATATGTACCACATTAATATAGTGTAGTCTGTAAACACCTGAAGAGGTCCTGGGGACCACAGAGGGTTGAGATAATGGAGAGTAATTATAAGAGCCAACATCTCTTATATTTATACTTTGGCCCGTCTTTCTTCCTGAAAACCTTGCAGTTTTATTCCCACAGACACTGCTCCCAAGTGTGAGGCATCTGTTGTGTCAGATTGCTGGAGCAAGAAGGGAGAATATGGAGACCTGGAAGCTGAGAAATGTGGAGTCTTCACCACAATCTCCCATCCGACAAATCTTAAAACTGGAGTCTGAAATAGCAGGGGATGTTGATGCGGGAACCATTCAGACTTCAGCTACCACTGATTTTTTCTCGTGGAGTTTTGTTAAGAGGCATCATAACAATCAGATGACAAGAGACCTAGAATCTTGCTTCTCTTTCAGAGACGGTAGTCAGAGTTTACATTCAGGTGGGGTTTTATTTTCCTGTGGAAAAGGTCTTTGAACTGGTCTGGAAGACGCTCCAGGAAAACAATCCTGAGAGAAAGAATCAAAACAAGACTTCTGTAAGTTCTCTTGGAATCCCAGCCTATGCAAAAGAACCCTTACCCAAGTGAAAGATTACAGATGCGGATCTTTGCAGTCTTTTTCAAAAGGAAAATGTGAACAGCCTACTGCAAGACTGCAAGGCATTACTGGAGCCTGACACTGTGAACACCACTGGAAGAGTAAAATTGACAAAAGGGTAATGTAAAGCTCTGACACATACATCCAAAGCATACCCTTAAATGTCTAAAATCTGATATCTACAGGAACACATCTAGGTCACTAGAAAAATTCAAAACTTCGACACCCACAAACTGTAGAAATAACACAAATGAAGGCAAAAGGCAAAATGATCCACTCCCAAGTACTTATTTAGTGGTTTTGTTTATAAAATACAACCTTCCTCAGAATAAAAGCTTAAAACTCAAACAGGATAAAGGGTAACAAAATTCTGAAGAAACAGCATTTTGAAATTTGGGGACTGTCAACCATATTCAAGAGAGGACAGATACGTAACTGGCCTGCAAAAATCTTTAGCACCAGGGACATCTTGGAATACACCCCTTCCACTAAGTGAGGATGGACAGCTTCAGTCACCCCTTAAACACACTGAATGACAGGAAAGAAAATTCTTATCAAGAAGGTGTGGAAGAATCCCACAAATAAGAAAATACTCACCACTGCTAACTGTAACCCTGGACTACACTTAGAACCCATCTGTCAGAAACTTTCTATTGCCAAAGGGAGAGGTTGTGACTTTCCTGGAAAAATTAAAGGACTGTCAGGGTAGGAGGGAGGATGGAAATCCTTCATAAAGGGCAGACTTGGATAATTCTTTGTTCTTGGGGTTCCGGCCTTTTCTAAACCAGCAGGTTCTTTTTAAAGAAAGCTGTGGAGGGAGCACTGAATCCCTTGGCAAATGTGGGAAAAGATGGCTGAAAAACCAGAGATATCCAGAGAATCAGTTTTCCTTTTGTGCCGCACCTTTTTAATGATCTCCAAAGCAGAA